>NC_141911.1:27421724-27572931 GCF_057802395.1 Ceratotherium simum simum
AAAAAAGATAATTAACAAACTAAGAGAACATGAGGGAAAACTAAAGAGCAAGTGTAACAAAGACTGCTGGTTGCCTACTCCAATATCCTTTTTCCTCTTTTTCCTTCAAAGGATATTTTTATATTATTATTTTTAGTGGGCACATTGCATCTCATAATAAAAGACTGCATGTCTCAGCCACCTGGGCAACCTCAAGTGGCCATTTGACTACAACTGGACAATGTGATATAAAAAGAAACATTGTTTCAAGGAATCTGATTTGGATGGAAATTAAGTTTTTCCCTCTTCTGCCTTTCCTCCTGCTTCCAGCTTCCACTACAGACAAGACAGCTGGAGCTGGGCAGCCATCCTGTGCTATGAACCAATGCTGAAAATGGACGCTATGTGCTAGCGTTAAGTAGAGATGAAAGATGGAAGCCTATAACTTTTTCACACTGTTGGAGCCGCCAGACCATCCTGGACCATCTACCTTCAGGGTTCTCTTACATGAGAGAAAAAGTAGCTCCTGCTGTGTTTATACAACCAAAACTAATTGTAATTAATACAGTAAACAAAACAATATTCAACAAGATACCATTTGCCTTTTTCCCTCCTCTTTCTGCATCCCTGCACAGATTAACTAATACCATCTTCTCAGGAGCTTCCCGAGACTCCTTCTTCCATTATGGTGCAGCTTCATTCTTTTCCCTGACTCTTCTCTGTATTAACCTGACTTTCAATAAACCATAGTTATTGAAATGTTATTTCTAAAAGGAAATATGTTAGCATAATATTGTTAAACTCTTTTTAAAAGTGACTTTTTTTTAAAAGGCATGTTAAAAATATAATCCTGAGCCAATATAATTCAACAAATATTTATTAAATGTCTGCTATGTGCTAGGCACTGGGCACTGGGGAAGAAAAGATGGAGAATACAGCCCATGCCCTTGAAAAACCTAACAGTTTAGAACAGATATGGAACAGTTCAACCTCACAGAAATATAAGGGTAGGATTCCCAGAGAATAAAACATGTGGTTTTCACCACATGATGAGGAGGGGTGGGAGTGATGGTGGCAAGAATGAGGTGGATATCCCAGGCAGAGAGAACAACCTGACAAAGGTATGTTCAGACCACAATGGATCAGCTCGAGTGTCTGGAGAGGGTGTAAGGAATAAGGTAGGTTGAAAACATTTTGAGCTGTCCTATACATCTCACTAAGGAGTCTGGATTTTATCTGTTTGGCAGTTGGAAGTCATTTAAGTTCATTATGCAAGGGATCAACAGGAAAAATTCTGTGCTTTTAAACAATGAAATGGTGACACTATGGAAGAAGTACACAAGGCACACGAGCTACTTCAATAGAGCAGATGACGTCTGAACAAAGGCAGTGGCACTGGTGACAGAGGCAGTTGATTTGTTAGATATCATCATTTCTAACTCTGAAGTATTATTTACTAAAAAAACAATTGTCAGGGAAGAAAAGAGAAGTCAGAACTGAGACTCATAGAAATTTCTAGATTAGGTGACTAGCTGTTCATTAAAGCCATTAGAGATAGAAAAAGGTCAAGCAGACTTGTAGGTGTTTGTTGCATTCTAGATATGGTATCTAGAGCTCAAGGGACCTGGAGCAAATCCACATAAGGTATTGGTATTCCAGATACACCCTTAACTCCAGCACCTTTTTCTCCATTTACTGTATGCACTGGCAAAGCTCAAACCCCAGCGACACCCAACTACCCACCTTCTCCATGCCTGCCCCTAAACAGCTGAAAGACCAAACAAATCTATGACCACAAATATCAAATGGGCAGTTAACACCCGCTTTGTTTCACCACCTTCCTCTCTCTCATCAAAACTCCTAAATACCCACCACTGAACCCCTCAATCTACCCACTGACCTACAGCTCTTACCATAAGCCTGTAGTAAGGGTGAAGCTCTGTCACTCTTTCCAAAGCTAACACCTCCCCCCTAGTGGGTTTCGTCCACTTCTGAAATTACCTCCCCTCTCTCCTGCATTATCTATTTACCCCTCTCTACTGATCCTTTCCCTCAACACACAAAGACACACTTGCATCTTCTAATTTTAAAGAAACAAATCTCTCTTGACTTCACAACAACTCCCAGCCACCATCCCATTTCCCCATTCCTCTTCACAATAAAATTTCCTGAAATGATGAAATTTCTCTTTTGTTAGTTCTTATCTTCCCATTGTCTCCTCAACCAGCTCCACCACTTCACTGAGACTGGTTTGCTCAGGTCACCTATGATCCTCATGTTGCTACATCCAAAGATCACGTCTCTATTCTCACCTTATTAAATCTCCTTGCAGCACCGGACAAACTGACCCCCTTCCTTCTCAAAACACTTTTTACTTCTTAGCTTTGATGACACACAAGCAGGATCTCTGTGTGTCAGCACCATATTCTAGGCAGGCACAGAAGACACACTCAATAATATTTCAAAACTCATAGGATGAACGAGTAAGACAGAAGGATATGCATATAAACAATTGCAGGTGAGCGATTTGGGACAGAGGTCAGGATAGAAGGGCTCATTAATATGAATTAAGCATGATCGAGTTGACAACTCTCTTAAGAATACATAACTAATAGCCTAGGGTAATGTTTGATTCTAGAAATCAGTTCTAGTCATTTTGCTCATCACTTTAGATAATCTTTTTTGTAAATAATTCTCCTAAGATATGAAGTTGTTAGGACACTATCCCTTGTAGTGATTAGGTTTAACAGATTAATATTTTAAAAGAACAATACATTTACCATTCATTCTTGATAATTATGTTTAATTTAATGATTACTTAACCTATGAAGCAGAATGCTTTGGTAATCTTGGTATAGGTGTGTCAGTTTTTTAAAACTGCTGCTGGATTAGATGTGGGGAAAATTAACTATAGAAAACTGAGGGGAAAACAGTCAAGTCCAAGAGGCCTGACTCACACACACACACACACCACACATAATACATATTTAGGCATATGTGTGTATATACTAATCTAATTATATATTCACTTTATACATATACGTTTACATGTATAGATCAAATTGAACGTTTTAAAAAAGAAGCACATTCCTATGATTCCCTGCCTAACCAACTATTCAGTAACTGGCCAACTACAGGCCCCAATCACCTGCTTCTGCAAAATAATGTGATAATGGTGACTTAAGACAATGTCTGAGATAAGCAGTTCTTATAACATTAGCTCTTACTAATTCTGCTATCATTACCAACTTTAGGTCATTCCAAATATGAGTTAAACAAAGTCTTATGGTTTCTCTTGAATGTAAGACAGGAAGTGAGGGAGGGAGAGTTTTTTCTTTTAAAGAAATAACCTCTGATAATGCTGGCTAGAAAGAAAACTTCTGAAAAGCTTATGTATCACCTCATTTAATCCTGTTATAAGTCACTGAAATCTTCCCATGGTGGGCGGGAAGGTATGTAAGATCAATACACTATTATTAAAACTCAATGAGGACAGCGGCCGGCCCGGTGGCACAAGTGGTTAAGTGCGTGCGCTCCGCTGCGGCAGCCCGGGGTTCGCCGGTTCAGATCCCGGGTGCACACCGACGCACTGCTTGGCAAGCCATGCTGTGGCGGTGTCCCATATAAAGCGAAAGAAGATGGGCACGGATGTTAGCCCAGGGCCAGTCTTCCTCAGCAAAAAGAAGAGGATTGGCAGATGTTAGCACAGGGCTGATCTCCTCACAAAAAAAAATAAATAAAATTTAAAAAAACTCAATGAGCACAAATTTAAGATGATTTATAGTTTTTCTTTTGTTTTTTTTATTCTTCCCATTCCTTCTTCAATAACCACTCTTCCCCTTCCATGCTTAATCTGTGCTACCAAGGTTGTGATTTTGGCAATACCTGAAGGTAAATCTTACCTGTAATGTACCGTTTCCAGAATTCTGATCCTCACTTCTCTTCATACCTTTTGGATACATTTAACGTCCAATAAAGTTACCCTTCCATGACATTATTCACCAGTGAGTTGTTTTTAAAATGCCATACTCCCCCTCCAATAAGGCATCACATGACTTATAACAAATCTGTACTCTTTCAAGAATGTGATTTTCTAATCCTATACAGCTCTTTACAAGAAATAAGGAAGATTTAATTGTGTCTTCAGTCCCTACCACATAAATACAGAATCGTTCTTCCACTGTTTCACCCTCTTTTATTACTGAAAAAAAGTAGCAAGTTCTCAGAGCAATCAATTAACTTATCATGTAGTACTGGCAAGCAGAAAGTAGGCCTGTGATTTTTAAACTCAAGTAGCTCATTGTTTGTCATGTGAATCATAATGAGAATAGTATTTCAGCCTCTCAGAACTGATTAGTTAAATGTCTTGTTTCCCCACTTATCCTCATTATAGCTGCCAGCTCTAATTTAAAATGTGATTATTGAGAATATCGTAGCATAATTTTAATTTTTAAATTGTGGATATATTTGGTATCAATGAAAGAGAAGCACTAATTGTAAATGGACATAGCCAACGTGGTACAAATAAATGATTCACCCATTTCTCCCAACCTCCTGCTAATGTTACTTGAGACCTAACTTACCAACAGTCCTAGCTTTTCCAACCAAGTTAGGCAGCTTTGTAAACTAGACCTCTTATTAATGGCACCATCACCAATGGTTTTGCAACTATTTCATGCCCAAAAGTGCAGTTCTAGTCTAGATAAATCATCCTATTCTTGTGCCTTCACTCAAGCTATTGCTCATGTTTGGACTGTCCCCCCTCAATCCTATTTCTGTGCCACCACTCGTGCTCTTTACTCTGTCCAGATTTCCTTTCCAACCACTGTCCAACAATCTAAATTAAAAATCCAACTCAAAATTCACTTCCTTAAGAGTCACCCTTGATTACCATCCACGTACCTTAAAATATCTCTATCTTTGAAGGGATTTTGCATTCCGTGTGGTCTCTGCTATATCAATTTACAATGTACTATTTAATGACCGTGTTTCACATACGACTGCCTCATCTCCCCAGCCAGATATTAAATTACATGACAGCAGGGCGTAGATCATCTTGCCTCCTTTGTATACTCCAGAACTTAAATGTAGAGACCATACAATAGGACTTAATGCAAGTTTCAACTAATGTTTGAAATAACATGGAAATATGCCTCAAAATCTGAACTCTACCAAACCTATTTTAGAATGAGACAGAATAACCCATAAATATGAAAAGAGCCCACAAAACAATCCTAAATTTTGATAGCAGTTCCCATTGACAATGCTTTGCCAGTTACAGACATAATTTCGTATGACACATAGTGCACAGATTACTCTACCTACTAGGTCTGCTGCCTAACATAAGCTGGTAGCTAGACCCTAACGTCCATGCATTGGAAGCCTCCACCCCTCTGTATAGGTCTTTGTTCCCAGTCCGTCTGGCTCCCAGCTTTAATTACAACCCTTCTCTTGGCATCTTCCAAGTTCCTAGGCTTATGGCCAGCCTGGGCTTATCTTTTCCTTCAACCTTATAGCCCCTACCCTGATATCACATTGATATGAAGTGAAGAGATTGTTTACCAGTTCCTTTGTATATGAAAAATATAGAAAGTTTTTAACTATCAGAGCAATAAAGACATTATTTGTTTATGATTAACTATGGTGTGCATGATCATTTCTATTAAAAGGCCCTTCCTTGGAGGCCTCTATGATAAAATTGACTCTGTTGAGAAAATCAGATTCAATGTTTTAAACAGGAATGGTTTTTTTCCGGATTGTGACCAATGTAAATTCAAAGAGTGTGTATAACAATAATGTTTCATGTCTTAAATACCTAGCATACTATTTGTTTTTTGCAAATAGATGTAAAAATGATTGATAAATTAGTAGAAAAAGACTCCAATTCTATGAGTTAATATACAATCTAGGTAAACTGTCTCCTTCTCTAACAAACAATCCAAACAGCAAGTTGAAAGCTTAGAAACACAGTCTAAGCCTATCTTTAATATCTAAATTAGAATTCTCAGCCTTTCAAAGAAGCCAGCAACCAAAAAATAATATATTAGTCCAAGTTATTATACTGTGACTTTATTGTAAAATAGGCTTCAGCATTCATAGAATGGGGTAATTTTACAAGTGACAAAATTTAAAGTATGTAACAATTTCTATTACAATTCCATAAATACACTGATTTAGACTACATTAGGGCAATAAATGTTATTATTATCTTCCTGCCCATTATGTAGAATAAACCAAAAGTACATTAAAAAAACCATTTCTAAACATGCAACTTGATATAAGACAATTTTCATTCATTGCTTTCCAGCCCCACTGCTGTTGCAAATGATGTCTTTGAAAAAATTAGAGGGAAAAAACTCCTTCCTCTAGATACTGCACTAGCCTCTGCCTGTCATTGTCTTAACATATCAACTACCATGACTATGGATGTACAGAGCACGTTGTAGAATTATGCAGCACAAAACCTGCACAACTTATTCATCTATGACAAATGTCCCCTCTGACATTTTCTTAAATGAGAATGAGAATAACCTTTGTTGCATTCCTCAATTACCTTTGCTCACCATCTTTCTGATCATCTAAAAAAACTGAATTTATTTTAAATAAGACTTTAAGTAAAACATAACTATAAATTGTACCTTGCTTCAAGAATACAAATTGCACTCCAAATAAGAGTTTAGCTCTATCTTAGGGCAACATTATATGTAACAACATCATAAGAGACATTACAGCCATTGTACAAATACCAATGTTTCAAGACTTGATAAATTTCTAATAAACCTAAAATAAAACTCATAAAAATAACATTTATATCACCGAAATTCCTTGGAATGGGGAAGAGTGAGTAAGCTGTCACTGATAATCACAAAGGAATTCATAAACTCCATAAATGTTACCAATCTTATCAAGGAACAATATTCATGTTTGAACAACCAAAGTAAAAGTATGCAACCAAAACAACCCTTATCTGTCTAAAAAGAAAACAAAAATAAAACATAAAATGCTGACCTAAATGTCAACTGAGGAATTCAATAAAGCTAATGAAATCTGGAAGCCAAATGACAGATTTTCTACAATGCATACCACCCTTCTTACCTGATGATATCAGATGTCAAAGCAATTTCAGGAGAATTAGTTTAAAACATGAAAATGTTGTTCAACATACTTTGATTCAAAACTAACTGTTGAGAGTGAATTATCTGTCAAAATGAGTTGAAACTTTCAAGAGAATGATCAGGTTACTTATTATATATAGTAATAACCGATTTACAGGCTAACACGATAAAAACATGGTAAATGTGGAGAATCAACTGTGAACTAGTTGTTTTATAAAACCAGACTGTTTCCAATACCTAATCCAAATGAAATCAAACCTCAATATTTTCTGGAGAGAGAAATATATATGAATCACTAATGTCAGCCTTTAGCATAGTACCAGCAAAGGCTCTTTCTTGTTAAAGCAATCTCAGTACTATTCCTAAGGCAACAACTCCAAAGGGAATAAACAACTTGGACAGAGCAAATGTCACCAGGTGCAACATGAAGGAATAATCTATATATAGTACTAGCTTGTCATTCAGTCTGAAACACCATTCCTTCCTTCATCCCGTTAAAGTACTCACTTGCAAGCATTTGACATCCAGCCAGAGAAAGAGCAACTTATGTCATCTTTTAAAATAATTAGACATAGAGTTCAATGTGTTCATGAAATAGGTCTGAACTGCAAGTCCTCTTTCTTTAGAACAACAATTTTCTGAACATTAGCTTCCCTTTCCAGAAGTTAGAACAAGCTGTTACTTGACTAGCTGATGATGGCTGGTAGTCAAGAAAGACCATCACAGGCTCCTTCACTGTTCTAGGACCTCAGTCTATAGATTTAGTTTGTCTGGTACAACCTAAACTTGTACATCTTGTACATCTTGTATCAGGATGATGATGAAGTCACTAACCTCTGCTTTCTTTAAGACGCATAAATTTCAAATCACATTCATTATAGCATTATTTATAATAAAAAATATCAAAAATTTACCCTTTATAATCATTAACTAAATTGTGGAAAGTTCAAATAACTGAATATTAAACAAGAGTAAGCCTTTATAAAGAGTTTTTAATATTATGAGGCAATGCACATACATATACATATTCTTTAATTGAAATAAGCAAGATATTAAATTGTTTACAAAGTATGCTCTAAAGTATGGGGAATACATACTTGTAAGACTAGAGAGAAAAACACTAGAATACTGATAAGAATGATTATCTTAGATGAGAGATTTTAGTTGATGTTTTTCCTTCTCTTTATCCTCGATAATTTATATAGTAATTATTATTACTTATTACATTAAAATTATATGTGATTTTAAAAAGATGCCAATGCTTAAATATTGTTTGCCTACACTTTCTTCCAAGTTCAGAAGCAGAGTTCGAGTTTCCAAAAAGGGACCAAATAGTAGGTCCTGTGTTTGAAGGAGTGGAAGAGTATTGCCTGTCCATTCTCCATTCATCCTGGAAACAGAATTCTAAAATTATAGGAGCTGGTTCACAGGCTGACTCCAGGCTCCGAGGTAGAATTCTAGGGGGCATAACCACCCACCATCCTCTACTGCCAGAGTTTTCTCAGTCATAAAATGAAGGTAATAATCACACCTGTCTCAAAGGAGGGTTATGAAATTAAATGATTCAACATATATAAAGCTTTCAAAATGGTGCCTGGCAAATAGAAAGCATTATCAAAGCCTTCACTATTTTTCTATTGTCATTTTGTTACTATTACAACTATTACTACCTCTATTACTACTACTACTACCACCACCACTATTACCATTACCGTGACTATTGCTACTATAAGAACAACAAACAGGCAATAGAGCTTCCCTCCCTAGTAGGGCCATTTGCCAAAGAAAATAATGCCTGCCAATCTGATCTCGGGGAAGCAGAAGGGCAAAGAGGCATGGGAATGGCACCAGAGATTGTTTTTCACTAGATGCAATGTGCCTCTGGCACTCTTTCACTACCATTCTGGCCACCAAAGGCCCATCCCAATGCCTTCTTTTACCACACCCAGGCCAATCAGTCTCTACAGTTTAAATTACCTCTCCTGTCTCACTGACGGACTTTTTATAAAAATTTATTCACATCTTTAAAATAGATTCTTAACATGTCCCTGGCCCATTCAGAATTACTTATCAAGAACATATTTTAATATTTTTGGGAGACAGGTTACAGAAGGTGGGGAGGGGGGAGAAGATCACTACATTTTGATAAATTTAGTCAATTTAAATAAAATATTTATTTGGTAATTTTAAATAAAGATATTTAATCAGTTAAAATTTTTTAAAAACCTTCAGTCAAAATAAAAATAGTTAATTGTGAAAAATACACAATTGGGTGAACAAATAACTCCTGAAACTTGGTAGCTGATAACCTCTAGGAACCTGAACATAGGTAGCCATGTATGTAACAGATGACCCTAACCTTCTTTGGCCACAGCTGATTGGACCTACGTATACATCTGCCCCCAGCCCAGCGAATCAGACTGTAGCCTGAAGAATCCAAAGAAAAGACACAGGCACTGCAGTCAAATTGTGTAAACATGAGGGACATAAGGTCATAACTCAACAGTCGGCACATACAAGCCAAAGTCACAGGGAGAAAGAAACTAATAGCCTTAGAGAGCGGGAAGCCAGTCCACAGACAGATGTAAAAATGAGAGACCATATGGTCCTGAGAGGCAGAAAAGTCAATGGCAGTTCCTGGCTTTCCATTTCTAATCCCATGTGGTCTCAGTGAACTTTCTCTGCCTCTCTTTAGATGTTTATGAGATGGCCTGTTACAGAGGCAGATTTTATTCCCTATGAACAAATGTGCCCTAAACTAGGCTGACATGTTCACGTAACAAATAAACATGTCACTGGCATGTCTTTTGTTCTTGCTCCTTGTTAAGGAGACTGAACAGTGTTTACAACATAAAAATAGTCCTTTCTCAACGATTTATGTATCAACACCCCAAGCTACTGCCTTGCTTTGTGTCAGTAGAGGAGGAACTAGGAAGAGAAAAGAATTCTGCAGAAGAACTCAATTCTGCAAAAGAATTTCAAACGTCATGGATAATCTCTCACAGAATGTCTATACAATACCTGCTTCTTGGAAGAAACATGGATTCCTTAATGAACACGGACCCAGAGAGAAGGATATACCAGCAGGTCCCAATATCATCAGGACTGAAAAGAAAAGATAATAGAATCAGATGATTATCTATAAACCAAAATGAAATCAAAACACAATATAGCACAAAGTGCAGTACCCATGTTACTTTTAGAATCATGAAGAACAATGAAATAGTGTAAAACACGTATATAAAATACCATTATTCAACTATTGGAATTATTTTTTAATTATTTTTATCCCCCAAATAAGCTAAAGTTATTTATCAGTATATTTAAATATTTTAAACATTCCTTAGACCTATAGCACCTACCATTCCAAGTTCTATTTTTTGTTTAATTTTTTTGAACTAAAACACTTTCCCTTGCTTCATAAAACAAAAAATATAAAGAGGTAAACAGTGAAACTCAGTCTTCCCAACCCTTCCCCTGTCTACCAAGCTCTGACATTTCTCCACCACACTTGTTGGATATTCTTTCAGAATTTCTTTATGCACGTGCACACAAAAATGGATATACATTCGTATTCCCTCCACCATCTTTTTTCTTTTTACAGAAAAGACAGCACACTCTACAGTGTTCTTTCCTTTGAAACAACTCTTAGAGATCTTTTCATTGGAAGACAGCTTTCTTGTAGATAGGCCATATTTGATCTGAGCAATCCCCTACAGCTGGTCGTTTCAATTGTTTTTAATCGTACGCAATTATTTTTTTAAAAAAATGAAAACTGCAATGAGTAATTCTCTACATATAATAGTAACTGTAACTAGTAACTAGAAGTGTAACTGTTGGGTTAAAGGGCATATACACCTAATTTTGATCAATATTGTCAAATCGCCCTCCACAGGTGGTTAGCAACTTCTTTGCCTACTTGCTTCCCCACAGACTTACTAATAGAGTTTGTTACATTTAAATTATTTATTTATTTGTTTTTTTTTCCCCCAAAGTCCCAGTAGATAGTTGTATGTCATAGATGCACATCCTTCTAGTTGCTGTACGTGGGACGCGGCCTCAGCATGGCCGGAGAAGCGGTGCATCGGTGCGCGCCCGGGATCTGAACCCGGGTAGCCAGCAGTGGAGCGCGCGTACTTAACCGCTAAGCCACGGGCCAGCCCTAGTTTGTTACATTTACTTAACAAATGTGTAACAATTTTATGACGAGGGCTGTTCTAGGTGTTTAGGATACTTCAGGGAACAACAATAACAAAAAAAGATCCCCACCTTCATGGAGCTTATATTCACGTTGGACAATACAGATAATAAACAATAAAAACCACAAATTGGTAAATTATAAATCAGTACTCTGGGGGAAAAAATTAGTGTAGGATAAGGAAAATGGGGGGGAGTGTTACAGTTTTAAATGGGTGGTCAGGCTATGTCTCACTAAGAGCACATTTGATCAAAGGAAATGAGTTAGCCAGGAGGATCCCTAAGTGATCAGCATTCCAGGCAAAGAGCACGAAGGATCCCAGAGTAAGTGCAAAGGGCATAGGCTGACACGGCTTAGCAACAAGCCAGTGTAGTGTGGCTGACGCAGAGTGGGGAACGGGCAAGCCATAGGGGAGCACGAGGCATTCTATCATTGAGGCTTTTTATCAATCTTTTGGGTTTTTCCCAATCTGCTTTGATGAAAATGCTATCTTAGTGTAATTTTATTTTTTATTTCTTTTTCTTACTATAATCATAAAGGCGTCTTTTTTCTTAATGTTTATGAGCCATATCTATTTCTTTTTCTGTGAAATCAGTTCATAACTTTTAGCCAATTTTCTCTTAAGTTGTGGGACTTTTTCTCATCTAGAAGCACTTTATAAAAATTAGCTTTTTGAAAACAAGGGCTGTGGATACCTTTTTCCTCAGTTTGTTGCTTATGCTTTGCCTTCATTTACTCTGCTTTTTGCCATGTGTAAGCTATTTTATTTTAGAGAGTCAACGTTATCAAATTTATTAGTGAGGATACAGGCTCAGCTACTATTAAAACAAAAAGCTAAACATAGCAATGGCTTAACCAAGGAGGAAGTTCATTTCTTTCTCACACACATAATAACAGTCTTAGCACCAGGAGCCCAAAGCTGATATGGTGGCTCCATGTATGGAGACGGAGGCTCTTTCTTTTGTGTGGCTCAGTCATCCTCAACCCATGGCTTCCACCTCATATTCTGAGGTGGCAGCTCCAAATCTCACCACAATATTCACATTCTAGCCAGTGGGAGGGGCGGAGAGGAAGTACAGAGCACACCCATTTCTTTTCAGAGTGCAACACGGAAGCTACATACTATCCGTCCCTCACATCCCAGTGAATCACATGGGTGCTACAAGGAAGTCTTGGGCAATCTCTGCCAAGTCCTTTTTTTCCCTTGGTAAATGGATTCCAAAAGTTTTTAAAGGACACTAAATTCTACTTACAATTCTGAATAATTAAGTGACTTAAAACGCCAATCACTAATCATTCTCATTTTGCTATTTGCTTCCAAAGCAAATCAGCAGTTGATCACTGTTTCCCCCAAGTCCACTCTTTACCAATTTCACATTACTTAGTCCTCAATAGCAACGCCACAAGAAAACATAAAAGAAAATATTGTCAGAGTTTAGTTCCAATCAAACCATAGAAGTAAAATGATTTCTCAAATGAAAATGCAAAATATTTCCAAAAGTAATTTATACCCTTTTCTCCTCAGTTTTTATCATTAGCTTTTGCAATCAACAATCATTTACCCTTGGGGAAAACAGCTTACTTGTCATTCTTAACATAAGGTGACAGCATTATTATTAAATTCCGACATGTCAAGTAAAAATGTGTTCTGCCAGATACAAGAGTAGTTTAAAATTTTTTTAATAACAAGCAATAAAACATTGAAAAAAGAAATTATTTTGTAAACTTTTACAATGTTCCCTTTATCACCGAAAGGTTGGTCAAGGGAAATAAAATCTAGAAAAATAGGAAATTAAGGTAGATCACCACTTACTACGTGGCCTGGGGCAAGTTAGTAGAACTTTTGCAAGAATTAAATGAACAATCCTCATTAAATGCAAATAATTACTCTGTAGTTTATTATCATGTTAAAAAGTACAATCAATGTCACCATGGTCTGGCTTAACTGTGACATAGAGAAATAGAACATTCACTGACTTTTTAGTTATTCCATATCTGTCCATTTTGAAAGCAAAATTACTATGGAAAAAATAAACACAAGGCTTGTAAACTCAGCTTTCCTGGCACTGATCATAAAACATACACGAAGTAAAAGGCAACCAATGTCCAAACTGGATACTGTGACAGCAAATATTCTAGCACCCTGGATACCCAACGATTACCCCATAATTAGGGTTAATTCTGCATGTATTAGCCAAGCCTTGGGAAAGATTAAGGAAGTGAAGAAAAGAAACTGGTCCTCTCAATATCTCCCACTTATTATAATTTCATTTACCTGACAGATGGGTTGTTTCTCTACCTTTTCCAAAAAAATTCAAATGTTAACTCGCAAGAGCTACATTTGCTTGAGTTGGCATCTGCAGAGAACGATCATTCAATCAACAATCATTTATTGACTTTAGTGAGCATTGACTATCTGCCTCACCAAATAAGATCATCGTAATTTCTTTATTATTGAGTTGTCTCTTTTAAGATTCAGGTTTTATAAAAGTAAGCTAATTAGAACTAAGAATACCAAAACAGTAAATCTTATTTTAAAGACATACTAGAAATAGCTACAAACTAGAAAAATCCTCCTCTCCTCCTCTCTTCTCACCCATCCCCCCCCCAGAACTCATGTTTGGTTTCTGTTCTGAAAATTCCTTGTTGTGAGATGCCACCATAAAATCTGTGTTACTTAGTCTTAATCATCCAGAAAATTCCCCGGACTTTATTAGAAATCACTGGACTAACCGTGCTCAGTTTTTTTACTTACGGTTCTGCCTCAGGCAGGCAGTGTTTCAGCGTGGGGTACAATCTGCTGCCCTTCAAGGTCTGCAAACAGTCCCTTCCCACCATGCAGCCGTTACCCAAGGGGTTTTACAGCATTTTCGCATGAACCAAGTGCTGATTTTTTTTTTTGTTTTTTTTAAAGATGAAAAAGAAGTTTTAAGAACAGAACTTGCAGTAGCAGCATCAAACTTTTCTACATTCAAAGGGTAAGCAAATTGAATCCAAGATCTCGCTTGCAGACAACACTGGCAATGAAACTGGCTAACAGAAGACTGACTATTATTATTATTATTACTATTACCTAAAACTAATACTGAGATTTTATTCTGTCCAGTGCTACACAAGCTTGAATATGCCTAAGGATCACCTGAGATATGAATTAAAAATCCATGTTCGCAGGCTCTACCTATCCACCCAATCCTAGTCAGGTCATTAGGTGGGGGATCCATCACGGTGCCTTTTAAACAAATATCCCAGGTAATTCTTATGCATGGGGCTTGTCAACGTTGAAAACCTTTGAGAAAAACTGCCTCCATGTCAAGCCCCAACAGGAACAAATGGCAGGAAAAAAACCCTACAATATCATGCAATCAACATCTATGCAATTAAGTTGCATGTGTTGTATCCAACAGGGTTATTTTAATTTTTCTCAAATTATTATTTTATGTTTTAAAATTATGAGCTAAGGGTTAAAATTATGAACTAATGGCACAAGTTGAATCTTGGAATAACCCTGACTGAGCATTTCTAAACACCCTAAGTCTTACACCACCAGTAATGGGTACAAAAGAGAAACCCGAAGATTAAAGGGGGACATATAGCAAAGTGGTACTTTACAAGTCTCTCTGATCAGCCAAAATGGACACTTAGAAAAGACCTACAATTTTTAAACTGAGCTAAGAACTGCAATGGACAATTGATTTGATTCCAATACATCCCATTCTATAATCGACAAAATGAAAGCCACAAAAGCCAGGTGTAAGACAAGGCACTCCGAAAGGCTCCTATTTTTGGTTTTCAGCTACAGGGAGGAAATGAATAAAGCCAAACAAAACAAAACAAGCAAATAAGATATAAACAGACCATCACAATATGATCAATTTAGCTTCTGGCATAATCAGATAGAAGGCCTCTCAAGCAATAAAAAATTACGGTCCCTATTGCACATTATTCCAAATCTAAGCCAGAATGGCAATGGTCCCACTCTTTTCCCACCTTATTTCCTTCTACTCCTCAACACAAACCCACCACTGCCTATGGGCTGCTTTCCTGTCCATTTTTTCCCAACTCTGCCAATCTGTCCGAGATGTCTGCCTCTCTCCACCTAAATCACGTCGGACCTTAAAGGAATGGCTCAAACCTACCTCTTTAATAAAATCTTCTCACTCGCTGTTTTCCAAACTCCAAAATTCTTATCCAATTTTATGTTTTTCTCTATTGATTTCTTATTCCTGAGATATCTACATATCTTCTTCCAACTACACTGAACCTCCTTTTAGGCAGGAACTGTGTGCTGTACCTAGTAGAAACTGGGCAATATTTCAGTTATCATTTGCTCAGGTAAATCAGATCTTGACATGTTCTGCTTACAAACCATGGCTCCTTAACAGGAGAAAGCCCAAACCCCTTGGCATAGCACATGAAGGAAGCAATATGTTGCCACGCAAAGAGCAAAGGTTTTAGAACATGTTCTTTCATACTAGCCACGTGATCCTAGTGGGTTAAATTCTGAGATTCTAGTTCCTCAACAGAAAATGAGGATATCAGTACCTTCTTCACAATGATACTTTGATTTAATGAAACAGTATATATGCAGTACCTTGCATAACAGGTACATAAAAAAATACTAGTTTTCTTCATCTCTTTTCTTCTCTTACAACCATCTCTGAAAGGGTTAACCTACAACTTTACTTTCTGCTCCTAACCCCAACAAATCCTATACTGCAAACTTCACCCTGTTCAGCCATACTACACTTTTTTCCGACCTATGCCTCAGGGCCTTGGAATAAACCTGCATTTCCAGGTTCTAAATAGTACCTTTTATCTAGTAAATTTATTACTCATCCTTTGAAATCTAGGTTAACTACCACTTCCTCTGAGAAGTGTTTTAGTATCTTCCAAATAAAGTGAGTCATTTTTCTCCTGAGTTCCCAGAGCACTTTGTACATACATGCTCGCATTATGCAGTTGCCAGAGTGTCATAATTATTTATTTTAGGAGTCTCACTTTGTACATACATGCTTGCATTATGCAGTTGCCAAAGTGTCATAATTATTTATTTTAGGAGTCTTCCCCATCAGCTTTTAAACTCCTCTAACTCATCAGTACCCCCAATATATACACACATAATGCTTGATTGGCACTCAGATCTTTTCCTAATGAACAAATTAATAATTGAATAGACACCAACTCAGAGTATGGTATTAAAGTGTCTGAAAGTCAAAGATGTGAGTTTCAATTTACCAGTAACTGGAAAAAGGAAGGTCGACTTAAAGAACTTCCATAGCAATATCCTAGAAGTCCACAAGGTGGCGATGTCCCCACATGAAGGAGCTGTGTGTGCTGCTCCACATTCCCTACTAATAAAGCAGGAAGCCAATACAGTGATCAAGTTGAAGTTGACAACGGGGGCTGACAGAATAATAATCTAATAAATCAAAAGAAAACTGATTAACTCAGCAAAGACGATTATTAGGAGGCAAAAAAGTAACATGAAAAAGCTACTTTACTCAGCTGTTAATACAATGTGAAAAGTTAAGTGGAGCCCAATCAGCCAAAAAGACTGCTTACGGCAATGAAAGCAAAGAAGACTGAGAAAAGACTTGTAACAAAACGGGAGTGGCAGGAGGTGGCTGTGGGCAGAGGGTACTGAGCTAGCATAACATCCAGCTCAAACCAGGTCTCCTGACAGCCACAAACACAGACATCTAAGTCTGTGTGTATGTGTTAGGGGCGGTGGGGGACAAATAGAAATTGAATGAATGGAACCTATGCAAAATCCAAACAATTTGGGACGAGAAGTTAGAGCTTTCGAGATGATCCGGATGAAATATGGCGTGACAAGGGCGTCAGGGCTACAAGATGGGATTCCTCCCACTTGAGAAGCTCAAGTGCCATATGGCATTAGCACAAGCCGGAAGTGACCCAGGGGAGTGAAGCAGCATCTCTACAATGCTTTATACGGGCAAGATTAACAAGGGCATTAGAACACAGAGAAGTAAAGAGATGGCAATCACATGGTAAATAAGGATGGGTAATAGGAGCACTGGTGAAATGTCCAATAGTGAGTGGTTAGGAAGCCCATTCAGGGAAGAGGTGGTGATACAGCAATCACAGAGGGGTGAGGTACAATTGAGACCACACAGACCATCAACATAAATTTTTGGATATTTTAGAAAGAAAGATTGCATTATACTACCCAGGACGTTATCCCATATTCAAACGACAAAACTGTTGGCCTCAGGGAGAAAAGGAGACAGGATCCTTACACCCTAGGGCTATTGACTCCACACCTTGAGATAAAAAACCAGAAAGGGAAATAAAACAAAAGTTCCAATAACTAAGTGGAGACAGCTAGCAAGGAATCCCAGAGAACCAGCCACTAGTGACCAAAACTAGAAAACACCTGTCGCTTTTCCTGTATCCACTGCCTCAGCAACATCATCCAACCAAAGGCTAAAACCAGAAGAGAAGTCTTCCCGGAAGTCTCTCCCTTTCCACAAGCTACCATCACATTCTATTGGTTCCTCTCCGAAGCCTCTATTAATCGAAGCCCTTTGCTGAAGTTCAGGGTCTCATTTTTGCTCCCCTATACTGTTTCTATGTCTACCTGCTTAGGTAGACATAAGTCTACCTGCTTAGACTTGTACACTCGAATATATGATCATGCCAAAAACCAAATAGTGAAATAGCCAAAAAGTGAAAATAACTTTGCTTATTTATGATAAGTTATCCTCTACCCTTTTGCAGGATCCAGCAGTTAGTTCAGATCAGAGTTTTCAATACATACTGCTGAGCCCCTTGGGAGTGCACACTGTCCAATCCTCTTTCAACCATAGCAGCTATTGAGTAGGATTTCCTATGAACAAAGTGTTCCACGGCTTAAAAAAAGAAGCTCTAACAATGGCCACCTTCCAATATGCAGATGGCTTTTCAGATACACAACAATTTTAATCTTTTTCACAAATACGTTACATTACCTATTACTGGATTTATCAAAAAGTTTAATAATTATTTGTAGTTTTTTTGCTCCTCTGCTGGGGCTCTAAGCTATAAGCTCAAAGACAAAATGTGTATTATTTGTTTTTGTATGGCCTGTGGCACAAAGTAAGCTCACTACATAAATTAATGCAACATAGCGTAGTAACCAACCCTAACTATACCTGGTCAAAAGAAAGGTACACCATTTTTACTAAGACAAAGTGTGGAACGTATTTTAGAAAGAACTCTACCAAAAGTTAAAGGTTTTGGTATTTACACTTTTAACCTATAGAACAGCAATATTTTATTATAAAAATATATTTCATAATATTTAATTACATATAAATATATAAATATACATAAATTCTCACACTTAAGAAAACAACACATTTAAAAAGTAGAGGGTAACTTTTTTCCTATTCCTAGAAGTTCTAAATTGTAAGGAAGTTACTTCACTTCTATAATTAAAAACTCTGAAGGAAAAAAAAAGCACCATTTTAACATTAAGTTTTTCAAAAAATCCTTATTCTCCAATCAACAGCAACTCAGTTACAAGAGCTTGCAACCAACAAATAGGATAAGTCAATAACATCAATAAGAACTCAGAAAATTGATGAAATATTAAGGATATTTTAGCTTTATTTTGAAAATATTTTATTTTGAATATATTAAAATATTTATTTTGAAAATACTGTAATTTTGGAAAAAATATTAATATTTTGAAAATATAGAGGATATAATGGACATCCATTTTTTTTTTTAAGATTTTATTTATTTATTTTTTCCCCCCAAAGCCCCAGTAGATAGTTGTATGTCACAGCTGCACATCCTTCTAGTTGCTGCATGTGGGACGCAGCCTCAGCGTGGCCGGAGAAGCGGTGCGTTGGTGCGCACCCGGGATCCGAACCCGGGCTACCAGCAGCAGAGCGCGCGCACTTAACCGCTAAAGCCACGGGGCCGGCCCATGGACATCCATTTTTAAAAAATCATGATAATTCACTTAACCTGCAGAGTGAACAATATAAACTACAAAGAACTAGCGAAGTAAAAAATTCTGTAGGCTCATTCATGCAGTCATTCTTAAATTTATAAAATTCATTTTAAAAATGAAATGAGGGGTCCAGACCTGTGGCCAGACCTGTGGCCGAGTGGTTAAGTTCAGAGCACTCCACTTCTGCAGCCCGGGTTCACGGGCGCAGACCTACACCACTCATCAGCCATGCTGTGGTGGCAACCCACATACAAAGTAGAGGAAGATCGGCACAGAAGTTAGTTAGGGCAAATCTTCCTCAAGCAAAAAGAGGAAGATTGGCAACAGATGTTAGCTCAGAGCAAATCTTGCTCAGAGAAAAAAAAAAAAAAGTGAAGCAGTGATGCCTTGGGAGCTATGAAATTATTCAACAAACTCTTTTTCTTGAATGAAAGAAAAATTTCACTGCAGATTACATATTTGTTACACTACATCAATCAATGATTCTGCTATACTGAAGGTGGAGGGATTTATCCAAGGGTTCAAGGAACAATTCACCAAATTTAAAAGAGCAGCCAAATCTGAAAAATTGACTCTTTTCAAAACTACCAGTGAGTCATGAAATTAATTTACCAATCTGTGTGTTTTAGAGTTATGCACTGCAATTTCATTTTCACAACAAACCTGTTCCTTATCTAGAGAAAACTGGTACTCAAAAATGTCGAAGTAACTTTAAGACATCTGGAGACAGAGGCAAATTCAAAGCCACATCTGCCCGACCCACTAAACACAGGTCTCAAGCGACTGTAACTACACTGCCAGGTGACAGTGCCCCTAGCCCACACTTATCAGGAAGCACAGGAAGTAAGCCTTATTTATCAACTTATACATTACTTGAAATAGCTATATCTAAGAGGAGTTCAGAGGTTTTTATTTACTAAGTAGTTTCACAGAAAATTGATACAAAGAATCTAACACCTAATGTGCAGTCAGCTGCTTTATTAGGAAGTTACACCATCACCTGTCAATCTATCAAAGGAGTATCTTCCTTTGAAATAAATTCAAAAAATAACAACAGAGAACAGACTAAATGCAAATTTCTTTGCTGGGCATGGCAAATGTAAACTTGAAACACACAGTCCCTGCCCTGATGGAGTTAACAGACTAAATACATTTTTTAATGTTTTTATTTAACTACTGTTCTATTCACCACAAAAATAAAACATCTTCATTTAAAGACTAATAGTAAATATAAAAATAGCATTATTGCCAAGAATCCTTAAAGTGTCACCATACGTACATACAACAATCTTCTTAAGTATATCTGTATGTGGATATGTGTGTCTATTTGAATTTTCATACTTACACACAGCACACGTGTACATCATGATGTGCCAAGCTTGGTGGTTGAACATTCTTGTACTACAGTTCTATGCAGAGGTTACTTCTTTAAAGATATCATTCTTTTAGGTAAATGAAAACCCTAGGCTTCACCATTTTCTTTATACACACATACAAGTACAGTAAGATTATGGAAACATGGATAAGAAGGATACTTCAAAATAGTGGTTACATCTTGCTGGGGAAGAAAGGAAAGGAGATTTGAAGTATTTTGTCTGTTAAAAAAACAAAAACAAAAAAACTAAAGCAACCTAGGTAGGAGATGAGTTCTTTTGTAATACTTTATAAACAAGACTATTAACATAGAATTAAATAAAAGCTTGGCCACATCAGGAAGGAAGAAGTAGCACAATAACTGGATATGGGCCAAGGAGTCAAGGGAGAGTGTTCCTAAGGATGGAAGACAGTCTGTAGCACAGGGGACAGGAGGAGAGGTGGACAACACAGGTGAGAACAGGAAGAACCACACTGTGCAGGACAAAGGACATCTCTTCCTCCCAGGGGGATGAGTGAGACTAGAGGCAAATGCAGCTACAGATAAATTGGGGCATCTGAGAACAAAAGTCAAGCTTGAGGCAAAGTGGGAGGAGGAGGAGTGGGAGAGCAAAAGGGACAGCAGTGGGTTGGTCGCCTCGCAGAGAAGTGACGGTTGGACAGCTGCTGTGAAAACAGGAAACCAAGTCAACAAGCAGAGAGACTGCTAAAAGCAATGAGCGCACAGCTGAGGCTTGAAGTTCTAAAATTGCACACTTACAGATTTAAATGAAAATGCTTTAAAAGACTCCATAGGCCTCAATGCAGCTCTATTTGCGGAGGAACAATCTCCTCTCCTGCAATAAGGCGAAATAAACCCCTTAACAAACTGCTATGAAAACTCTCTTGGAAACTAAAGCATTCAGTCAGACATGTATGTGGAAAGTGGATATTGAGGGACAGAGTTACACATGTTCATAGTGTGGGTATGTGTGTGTGTGCACATTTAAAAAATTCTTTTAGGGGCCGGCCCCGTCAGTTGAGTGCGCACGCTTCACTGCCGGGGCCGGGTTCGCAGGTCCTGAGCCCGGCCGCGCACTGATGCACTGCTGGTCAAGACATGCTGTGGCGGCGTCCCATATAAAGTGGAGGAAGATGGGCACGGTTGTTAGCCCAGGGCCAGTCTTCCTCAGCAAAAAGAGGAGGAGTGGCATGGACATTAGGTCAGGGCTGATCTTCCTCACAAAGGAAAAAAAAATTCTTTTAATGGTTGAATTTCTGATCTAAAAGTTTTTAGCACTTTAAATACAACTACATATGGCTGGCCATTAAAAAAATACTAAAGCTGAACGGACATACCTATTTATCTCATTTCAGATTAAATTCTTAAAGAAAGTTATCTCTAAATTAAGTCCCTCAGGTTAGGAATTTATATTATCTCTAAGCCAGCAAAATATCTAGCCTATAGTAGATAATAAATGAAAGGAAGGCAGAAATTACTCAACATTCTTGTTCAGTGTGTAAAGTTCAACAAATTTTATCCAACTTTCCAAGGCAAACAAATACAACTTAGATTCTAAATGGGCAATTCTAAATTTTTAAAAACTCAATTTTATCAGAACCACAACTCTTCCCCTAATCTCAATACAATTTAAAATGGGATTTTTGTCATTCTGTTGGTTTATGTTACAAAGATAACACCATGGGAGTTAGAGCACCACTATAATAATTCTTTCCTAAAAAAAGTTTAAAGCAACTAAAAAAATTGGGAGACCAAAATGTAAATTATCAAAACGATGACAATGACAATGATGTTAGCAGCTAACATTTTTGTGCATTTATTATACATGCACTGTTCTAAGTACTTTATATATAATATTGCATCTTATCCTCACATCAACACTAAACAGTATGTACTATTATTATTGTTTCCATTTTATAGATGAGAAAAATGAGGTACAGAGGTGGATCAAGATTATTACATTTACCTGGTGAAATTATTAACACCATAGACTTACAAGTGACCAGCACACAAACATAATAAGGAAAATAGCTACTCATCTTTTGGTCATAAAACCAAAGTCTGAAAGTCTTTGATATTCTGACTACATTATGTTCTTTACACTCAAGGGAGAACAAGAAGAGACAAGTCATCTCCCCCATGAGGTAGTAACAACAGGACCCCAAAAGCAGGGTGGTATTATTACGTTATCATAGATTTATATATACCACAAATACAAGTGTTCTTTAATTTTCAAAACTGCACTTACAAAAACTGATACGAGCAGAAGCATGTCTGTTCAAGGATCACAGAAGAAAAGGCTTCAATTACCCTTCCCCACAAGATTGGCCAAATACTAGGAATCTGATTAAGTGAATCTACAATTAGTCTCTGTGCATTTTTGGTCTTATGAAATCATGATCTATCGAATATCCACAAGCTTTTCATTGCTTACTAACACTGTCACCTAATTCTAACTGGTCAAAATGAGCAATTGCTACAATCAACACTAGCTACAAATTCTAGCCTAAATGCATTCAATTTAGGATTACCTAAGGAACGTGAGCTTTGCATTATTAGCATAGCTCACATTCACTGTCTAAACTGACTTAAAAAAAAAAAGTAAATTTAAAGACACTGCATTCTACCTTCAATTGAAATGAATAATAAATAATAATTGTTAGGGAGTCAGGATAATGTAGGCAGAACTGTTGGTGGGTTCAGTTGCCACTATTACCCCTTGGGGAGGCTAGCAGCAAAGAGAGATGATATGCTGACGCCAACATGTACACAAGCATTATCACTTTTTATGGTGCCTTTTTTTGTTTTTTTTTTTTTGTTTTTTTGTGGTTTTTTTGCTGAGGAAGATTTGCCCTGAGCTAACATCTGTGCCCATCTTCCTCTATTTTGCATGTGGGTCGCTGCCACAGCATGGCCGCTGCTGAGTGGTGCAGGTCCATGCCCAGGAACCAAACCCAGGCCACTGAAGCGGAATGTGCTAAACTTAACCACTAGGCGACAGGGCTGGCCCCTGTCGTGACATTTTTTATGGTGGCATGAACAAGGCTGGAAAAGGCTGGAGAGTGGGGTAAGAGCTAAAGCTGCAGAATCACAATGTCTTGGGCTCAAATTCGGATCCCACTTCAACAGTAAGACCTTGGGCAAGTTCCTTTTCCTCTCAAAGTTTCCATTCCTTCATGTGTAAAGTTGGGGTGATGAAAATATCTACCTCACAAGACAGCTATAAGGAGTAATTAATGCACATTAAGCACTTAGAGTATGTGAGACATAGGAAGTACTTGTCAAATGTTTGCTGTCACCTCATCATCAACCCTACCAAAACTATGTTTTGGGGGGAAGGACAAAATAATAGAAAGTTGATGCTTACTGCCACTAGACTATGTCAGTAAATGTCAGTAATATTCATCAGAGATTTCCAACTCTGATATCTGTATACCCATTCCACTGATAGCTTTTAATTGCTCCTAAAAGAAACAAATAGAGTTATTTACATCTTAATTTCTTCAAGAATAAATATGTTAATGGCATTTGCCCCTGGTGTTAGTTTTCTATCAGTATGTCTTGGTTATTTACTATTCTTCCATATTTGATGTATGTTCTTTTAAGCTGTAGGTGGATATTTATAATTGCCTGCTAAACAGCCCCTAGATGTCATAGTTTCATAAATTACAACCTAGGAATCATCCTACATCATATCCACCTGTATCTTCTTGTAAAATCCATCCCTGACTCCCCCATTCCTTCGGTCTTTGTCTCTGTTCAAGCATTAGCACCTCAGATTACTGCAAATGTCTCCTAGCTATCTGCCTGCCCATCCACTCAATCTAATCCACTCTTCATATCTTCATACAGGCACAGATATTATCTTTGAGGGGATGAGTGGGGTTGGGAGGCATTTGGTCACGTCATTTTGCTGCTTGAAAAGTGACCATCACCTGAAATTTATATAATGTTATAAACCAATGTTACCTCAATAAAAAAAAAATAACAAAATAAAATTAAAAAAAGACTGTGACAGTGGTAGGATACGAAGGCTAGTCAGTATGAAACAGAAGAACAAACACTTATAACAGGTACAGGTTCAACTGGGGAGACTTTGAGCAGAGATTTAACATGTATCCTTCCCAAAGTTAGGGCTCTCTCTATTGTGCAGACAGGTATACAAGAATATTATAATTTAAAGATGATAAACATTTAAGTTATTAAAAAAAGACAAGAAAAGTGGCCGTCAAGCTACGGATTAAAAGAGACTTAAAGATACCAACCAATCAAAATGGATGAACCTTATTCAGATCTTGATTCAAAGAAACAAAGGGCAAAAAACATTTTTTTGAGACAAATAAATCTGAATATTTTCATATTAAAAAATTATTTTTTAAAGTTTAATGATAACATGGTTAAGAGACAAACGAAACCAGAATCAAGATGAACAGACAACCCACCAGCTGGAGAGAATATTTGCAAAACATACATCTGACAAGGAGTTAATCTCCATAATATAAAAAGAACTCACACAACTGAACAACAAAAAAACAAACAACCCGATCAAAAAATGGGCAGAGGAAATGAAGAGACGCTTCTCCAAAGAAGATATACAGATGGCCAATAGGCACATGAAAAGATGTTCAACATCACTAATCATCAGGGAAATGCAAATCAAAACAACACTAAGATATCACCTCACGCCCCTTAGAATGGCTATAATCACCAAAACAAAAAACAACAAATGTTGGAGAGGGTGTGGAGAAACAGGAACCCTCATATACAGCTGGTGGGAATGCAAACTGGTGCAGCCTCTATGGAAAACGGTATGGAGATTCCTCAAAGAATTAAAAATAGAGATGCCCTATGATCCAGCCATCCCACTACTGGGAATCTATCCAACGAACCTGAAATCAACAATCCAAAGAGGCTTATGCACCTCTATGTTCACTGCAGCATTATTCACCATAGCCAAGAAGTGGAAGCAACCTAAGTGTCCCTCAACTGACGACTGGATCAAGAAGATGTGGTATATATATACAATGGAATACTACTCAGCCATAAAAAAAGACAAAATCGTCCCATTTGCAACAACATGGATGGGCCTGGAGGGTATTATGTTAAGTGAAGTAAGCCAGAAGGAGAAAGACAAACACTGTATGATCTCACTCATATGTGGAATATAAACCAACACATGGATAGAGAAAACTGTATTGTGGTTACCAGGGGCTATGGAGGTGGGGGTGGGGGGTGGGAGGTGGGCACAAGGGGTGAAGGGAGGCATATATATGGTGATGGACAAACAAAAATGTACAACCCAAAATTTCACAATGTTAAAAACTATTAAAACAGCAATAAAAAAAAAAAGAGCCTTAAAAAAAAATACTTAAAAAAATTATTTTTTAAAGTTTAATGATAACATGGTTAAGTTTTTTTTTAAGTCTTTATCTCTTAAAGATAAAGATACATGTCAAAATAATTATGGATGAATTGATATGTCTGGATTTACTCCAAAGTAATCCAGTTAGAGGTACGAGAGGAGAGTAAGACATGAAACATAATTGGCCATCAGTTGACAATGTTGGATAATGAATACATGGGGATCTGTTATACTATTGTCTCTAACATTGTGAACATTTGTAATTTTCCAAAATAAAATGTTATTTAGGAGGAAAAAACTCATTTCCAGTTGCCTAAAGAATCAAGACCGATTTTTTTAACAACACATTCACAAACAAGTATGATTGTAGCCCGCCTCTTCTCTTATTCATCACTCTGACCCACACCACAGGCCAGTCGCACTCAACTTACCATCACGTTCATAACATCAGGCCAGGCCCCTTCACCTCTCTGTGTCCCTGTATGTACTGTTCCTTCTCCCAAGAAGGTCTCTCTAGACCACTGAACGCACTTCTGAGACCTGGTTCAAAGGACCACTTCCGAGACTCTCTCCATTTCCCTTAAGGCTTCCCTGGCACTTCTTCAGCCCTTAGCTTGTATCTATATTCTCAGTTATTTTGGTTGGTTAGTTGTTGTTTTCCTTTATTCTATTTCTAACTCCCTCAAGAGATTATAGCCTCCTTAAGGGCAGAAGCTGTGTTTTACTTATTTCAATAAATATTCCCTATAATATGCATGGAAAGTTGTAATTATTTAATAAGTGCTTTGAAAACCAGGAAGGAAAGTCAACAGAACAACAGTCGGTCATGGCAAACGTTATTAACAAAATATTATATCTAGTAAATCACAGTTTATATATCCTTAATACACCAATATTTATCTACTGTATGTTTACCACATTCTTAAAAAAATTAGTTGTCATTTTTTCAAGGAATATGTTATATATCTTGAAAGGTATATCAATATTATTTAAAGACAAAACTATGCCCAAAGAGATGTGGGCAGCTTATTTTCCTCTTTCTGAAAGAATTATAAGCTAAAATATGACATTTATGCTGTCTTTTACATCTCATCTGGTGTGGTTGTGGGAATATATATTTTATTCTGTTGGAAAGACTATACACTATTTATTTCATAATGATAAAAAAGTCAAAATACTCCATAATGTGAAATAATATTTCTGAGACACACATGAGAGATATATAGATAGAGATGTAAACTTATCAGCAAAGGACTGTAAACTTTTACTTTATAACAGGAAATAGTTGAAATGTTTCACATTTCTAAACTACGAAAAATAAGTTAATGCAAAAGTAAATTAATGCTGATTTAGCAAGCTGTTACTAATACTTCTTTGATACTTTAAGGAAATTATTTAGCCACTGCGTTACACACTGTACAAAGAGAAAGGAAACACCTACTAGTATAAAACTTCATTTGCTTCATGTCTTTCATATCTCACAGTTTCACACATTAGCCTGTAACAGAAATAAAGACATGAGTTCAATATTTGTCATAAAAAAATATACTAATAGCTTAAAAACATTAATGAGCCATGTAGTCTAGAAAGTTAAGATTACTTTATATGGCTTGTCACAATCATTTATTAGCCTCAAGATGAATATCTTTGATACTTAGATTAACAAAATAAAATCAAATCTGGTAAAGACATGCTAGAAAAGAAAACATTTTGATAGATGTCAACTTCGTCATTTTTATTTTATAGGGAACAAAATTGTATGTGTTTTATACTTGGCAAATGACATGTGGACAAATTAATGTTCTCCAAGGTAAACAGAAAATGGGAAGGAACCTAAAAGTTAGAAAGAAATACCTGTTAATTTAAAAAGTGATAACGTCATTTACAGCTCTACAACAAGTTACTTAACAGTATGGAATTTCAGACAAAAGCAGCTTTTATTAACTCAGTATTTTTATGACTAATGACTAAATAGAGGCTTTACAACTTAAAGATCTGTTATTTTAGTTGATTCATCCCCAAGGGAAAAATTATGGAAATTATGGAAAACATGAATAAATGTTTAAATATTCAAATTACCTCCAAAACAGGATCTTCAAGAAGATCCTGATATAATATAATATCTTATTATATTAAGCCAAAGTAAAACTTCCCAAAAATGCAGAAATGCAAAAGACAGAATGACTATTCCTTCTTATTGAAGGAACTAGTAAACTGAAAAAGCTGGCAATAAAAGTAATCGTTTCAACAGCACCTCCATTTTGGTGAATGGGGCTACTGTTCTCCAATCTGCGAAACACTGGGGTCAACCCACATCCATCTTTCCTCTGTTGGTTAAATCCAATAAACACTATATCCTCGTAATTTGTCACTTGAAAATGCTCTCTTGGGTACTCTTTCTCCTTAACCTACCTTAGAGGTCCTCCTCATCCTCTCAGTCCCTTACTCGAAACATTCCAACTGAAGGTCACTTAACTCCAGGAGGCGGCATTAGATTTTGAATACACATCATTAAACACATAGTTTTCTTTAGTAGATTGATTCACACCAATTCTTAATAGAAAAGGATGATAGTCATAAGTGATGGGTCTAAACATACCTGGTCTTAAATTAAGTAACAGGCTCTGCCTTGTTTCCTGTTAGAATGAAAGAAGGGTCCTTGCTCCAACCTCTTCACTGGATCTCATTCCTTCTCCTCCATAAGACCCTGCATTCCTGAAAGCTTACCTCCGTCTCCTACATCCCCATCTATTTCTCCCTGTCCTGAATCACTTCCTTTAACACACACACACATCGTAGTATGACCCATTGTGTGGGTGAGGAGGACACCTCTCTTGATCCCACATCTTCCTCTAGCTATTATCTACAGTTTGCTTTCCCCATGACAGAAATTCTCCTTTTAGAGTTGTCTACAGGCTCTATATCTCCACTTTCTCACCCTCTGCCCACTCCCCCATCATTTGGTCCCTGAAACTCCAAAGAAAAGGCTCTAAAAGCTATCTGCATCCTCTGTGTTCTCTCTAAATCTTTTCTATCTTTACCTTAATTCCACTTCTCAGCAGCATTTGATGACTCCCTTTTCCTTATACCATTATCTTCTCTAGGCTTCCTGTCCTCAGTCTCCAGGTTTTCCTCAACTTATTAGTCATTTTTTTCTGTCTCCTTTGGATGGCCCCCCATCCCATTCCTCTACCTGACTTCTAAATGTTATCTATCATCTCCGGGGGCCCATCAGCCCTCTTCTCCTCTGCACCATATAATCTCATCCAGTCTACGATTTTAAATTTAATCTATAAACTGATGACTTCCACAGCAATGCCCCAGACCTAGTCTCTCACCATGATATCCACTCACCTACATGCTGACTCAAGGCAGCCACTGGCTGTGTAATAGCCATTTCACATTCAAAATGTCCAAAACAGATCTTGAATTTCTTCCCCCAAAATCTGCTTTTTCACAATCAGTACCCAATCATTTAAGCCAAAAATCTTGGAGTCAACATCCTTGACTTCCCTCTCTTCTTTACATCCCATCTTTCTACCAGCACCTGTTTCCAAAATACATCCTCCAAAACTGACCAAGTTTATCATCTCCCCTGTGAAAACCTAGTATGAACCATCAGTATCCCACTATTATCTCTTACCAGGACTACAAATGTAGACTTCTGCTTCTACATTTGCATGCCTATTGTCCATTCTCCACATAGCTTCCAGAGAGATCTTTCCAAACATTAAGTCAGATCATCTCATACCTCTGCTTTTAATCTGCACTACCTTTAGAAGAAAATCCAAACTCCTTCTCCTTGAATACACCACACTACTTACTATACTTACTGTACTATAACTTACTTACTCTACCTCACTATACCACAGCCCCTGCCTTCCTCTGCACCAAGCCTGTTCCCTTGACAGAGCACTTGGGACCCCTCTACATTGCAGAGATCATTGCACCAGCTGCCCCAACTCAAACGTTACCTCCTTTTGACTACAAAGTCAAAGCAGCCCAGCACCCATTCTCATCATGCCCAACACATTAATATCTGAATAAAACAACATTGACCCATTTACCTAAATCTTGTCTGCCCGACTAGGAACATAAGCTCCGTGATGGCAGGGGTTTGGTCTACTTCAATGCTGTATCTCCATGGCCTACATCAATGTATAGCACATAGTAGGCATGTAATCAATAATTGTTGACTGAATAAATAAATTTAACCAGTGCCATCCAAAAATCATGATAAAATCTTCTATATGACAACGTTCTAAATAAATGAAAAAAGTACCAAATCTTTTTTTTTCTTTTTTGTGAGGAAGAGTAGCCCTGAGCTAACACCTGTTGCCAATCTTCCTCTTTTTGCTTAAGGATGAGTGGCCCTGAGCTAACATCTGTGCCCATCTTCCTCTATTTTGTATGTGGGACACCTCCACAGCATGGCTTGATAAGTAGTGTAGGTCCACACCTGGGATCTGAACCCGTGAACCGAGGCCACTGAAGCGCAGAGCGCCAAACTTAACCACTACATCACAGGGCCAGCCCCACCACAAAATCTTTTTTTTTGTCCTTAAACATTGTTAGGAAATGTTTTATCAAAAGCGTATTGATCTTTCCTGAATTCCTAAAGAAAATACTAACCATAATTTAGTTGTTTCTTAATGATCCAAAAGTGCCTATATATTAATTACACTCATCCATAATGCTGAGGAATATATATATAGTTCAACAGGCTCTTGTTTCCATCACTGAATGGCCCCAGACAGCTACTCTGCTTTTTACAGATTTTTGGCCTCCACTCCTAACTACAGCATATTCTTCCCCTTTGGCAAATATGCTGCTTCTAATCCAGATGGATTAAGGGAATAAACATTAGAAAAATTCAGTTGTATTGAAAAAATACAGTTTTTAAGCGAAGACCTGAAAATCTTTATGTTGCATAGACTACGTGATCTTATATCAACACAATCAATTAAATGCATGTTTCTTAACTGCTCAGAATCAATTTACTGTCTACATATGGATGGGCCACAAAAATACACAAAGCTGAAGCTTTCAAATAAAGCCTCTCCCCTCCCTCATAGTAGAAGACTACTGCCTAACACTGAATAAACAGACTTGGAAAATCTTGATTAAGAGCTGCCTTTTTTTTTCTAAAAATGGAAAACTGTATTATGTGGAAGCCTTTACTGTTCTCTACTAATCCCAGGGGTAAAACTTTTATTTATAAAATTCAAAGAAAATATCTAAATAAGATATATTTTTCTTTCCCAGAAATCATAGTATTATAAAGCATTTTATCCAAATCATTGAGTTTATCTGTACCTCTGTTTTTTTGTTATTATTCATTTGGGTATTCTGATCTTGTTCCAAAAAACGACTTAAGTTAATTTCAGCTTATGTTTTCCATAAATATGTGAGACAAATGACTTTTCAACACAAGCAGAATTAAGATAAACATCTTAAGGGCCTCTCTCTGTAAATTCTTGCCAACAAACGAAGCTGTATATAGTCTCCGAAACAGACTTTCTAAGGTGTAAATAGACTAAACTATACCCTTGAATTAATCAGTTATTTCTAAGCAAAATTTAGCTTTGAAATGGCAGAAAATTGATAGTTCTAATTGATGGGTATATGAGACTTCATTGTGTTATCATCTCTACTTTTATAATTTTGAAAATTTCTATATAAGTATTAAAATTTTCCTTTTTCTATTCCACAGAATACCTATTATCTAAATAATTTTATAACCACATATACTATGGACACACATTACATACTCAATATATCTAAGTATTATCCATATATGTGGTTTTAAATGTCAATGGGAACATGACATTTATATTTGCAGATTAATTAATTTCATTTGCATTGAGGATTAACTGCATTCAATTAAATAGACAATTGGTGGTACAATTTTTTCTTAGGATAGTTGTCATCAAAAAACATAAAATGAAAGCTACATATTTTAAAAGTTATTCTTGCTTTAATTTGAGCCATCTTCTAAATTCCCAATGGTTTTGCCCTTTCTAATAAAACTTGACTGAATTTTTAAACACGTAATCTGCAATCTACTTTAATTTAAATGATTTTCATTAAAAATTTAATTTTACAAGTACTCAATCCTCTTGACACTTTTTTCAATTAACAACAAAATATGAAATTGACATGCTCACAAATTAATTAGTGTTTAAAGAGTAAAGGGGAACTATATAGAAAAAGTATTCCTTTCATAATTAAACACTGCTGGTTTCACAACTAGCTAGACCTGGAGGAAACAAAACCTTCCCATTACGTCCTGGCTGCTGTTTATATGTAATCAATCTTCCCAAGGCCCTTTATTTTAGTGCTAGTTAAGGTAAAAATTACTAAATTATATAGATGTTTTTGATCTTTTAATATGAAGCCCAGATAACCATAAATAAGGTTACTGTAACACTGTATGATAGAAATGATAAGATTTTTATTTGAGTGGACCACATAAAAACAACTATGGTATAAACTGCATTTCCCAAAAAGTGGCCATCAACTTTATGCAATAAATATATTACAAAGACCTAAAACATACTAAAATAATGAACCTAATCATTCTTTGACTAGTTCAAAACATTCTGGTTTCTTAAGGATCTGAGTGCTAAGAAGTAGATTTTCATTTGCCAAGACGGCAAATAATGCTCCTTCTGGTATATTCACCAAGCAGTGTTTATTACTTTAGGTGAGGGAGGTGGGAGAGGGAGAGAGAGGGAGAGAGGATATCACTATGGCAGAAATGTCAAAAAATTATTATATGGATAAAACAATTCAATCTTATAAAACTTATAAAAGCCAAGTATAGGGGCTGGATGAGGCAGAGTTTTCATAAGTAAGTTATCTTTAATCCTACTTCTTAACTGTAATAAATGATCACATAAAATACTAGAAACCTATTATCATTGATCTTAAATTGACTTACCTAAGTTGATGCTCCCTCAAGTTTGATAAGGCTTCCATACCATGTAAATAGGAATACACTATTTCCAGATCCTGTTCGAAAAAAAGGATAGAAATTATCAGACTTGTCAGGAAAAGAGATTTCTAAAATAAGTCACTATGTTTACAGACCAAATTAAAGACAGCTTTTTTTAATATGAGTTTTCTTAGACATTAAAATAAGCATTATTAAGAGAAAAGTTGAATTGCACAAATGCTATCCATTACAACTGCCTTTGTGATATACACAAAACCTATTAAAATATAAAATAAACTGACTCAGACTTATGAAAATAAATTCCTCATTAGTTCTTCATTCATCACCTATTTTCTGCCTTTTACATCAAAATATCAAATAAATATAAAGTTTTAGTTTTAAGGTATAGCTATTTACCAGTACTATGATTAAATCAAATTATTGTATTTCTTAGTCAATATAAAATTAATGCATGTTATTTCATGACTACACTTAAAAATGAGCATGAACTCAATTTTTTCAACTCTTACAATGACATTTCTTATATACAGAAATATTTAAGTTAAAGTATTTTCTTTAAAAAAAAAGGCAAGCTTTGCTTTTCTTTATTATATTGCAATACATTGAAAAAAGATTCAAAATTATTCATGAAAGTTCAGAACAGGTAAAAATTCAAGATCCTGTTTATATTCATTTATACAACAAGCCAAAATTAGTATTTTAAGACTCCAATGAATATACAGTACTACGCAGTTTGTGATATCAAGAATCTGAATGGGTATTTACTTGCCCCTTAAATCTTAGTCAAAATCTAAAACAAAAGTATTTTAAGAAATTTGTAAAATAATCCTCTTTCTAAAAAAAGAACAGCTCTCTTAAGATATAATTCACATACTATAAAATTTATCATTTTAAAGTGAATAATTCAGTGGTTTGTTTTTGTACAATCATGATCAGTTCAATTAAGAACATTTTCACCACCCCAAAAAACAAGTCCACCTCCATTAGCAGTCATTCCCCATTCTCCCTTAATTCCCAACTCCTGGCAACAACTAATCTACCTTGTTTCTATGGATTTGCCTATTCTGGACATTTCATGTAATGGAATCTCACAATGGAATGTAACAACATGTTGTGACCAGCTTCTTTCACTTAGCATAATATTTTCAAGGTTCATCTATGTTGTTGTATGTATCAATACTTTCCTTTGTATTGCCAAATAACATTCCATTGTAGAGATATACCACATTTTGCTTATCCATTCATCAAATGATGTACATTTGGGTTTTTTCTACTTCATATCTATTATGAATAATGTATGAACTTTCAAGTATAAATTTTTGTTTGAACTCCTGTTTTCAGTTCTCAGGGGCATTTACCTACGAGTGGAATTGCTAGTTCATATGGTAACTTCATATGGTAACTCTATGTTTAACTTTTTAAGGAACTGTCAAATTGTTTTCCCGAGCAGAGGCATTATTTATAATCCCACCAGCAATGTATGAGGACTCCAATTTCTCTCCATACATCCTTGTCAACACTTGTTATTATCTGTCTTTTTTATGTTAACCATCCTAATTGGGTTTATAGTGGTATCTAATTGTAGTGTTGATTTGCATTTCCCTAACGACTAAAGATGTTGAGCATTTTTCTTGTGCTTATTGGTCATTTATAAAACTTCTCTGGATAAATATCTATTCAATTTGTTCATTTTTTAATTGGTGTTTTTATTACCGAATTTTGAAAATTCTTTATGTATTCCAGATAGAAGGCCCTTATCAGATATATAATTTACGAATACTTTCTCCCATTCCATGGGCTGTCTTTTCACTTTCTTGGATGGTGCCCTTTGAAGTACAAAGTTTTTAATTTTAATGAAGTCCAATTTATCTATTTTTTCTTTTGTTGTGTGCTCTTTTAGAGTCATTTAAGAAACCATTACCTAATCCAAGGTCACAAAAATTTATTAATATATTTTCTTCTAAGAATTCTATAGTTTTAGCCATTATATTCAGCTCTATGATCCATTTTGAGTTATTTTTTTGGGTCTATAATAGTGAGGTCTGGGTCCAACTTCATTCTTTTGCATGTGGATATCCAGTTGTCTCAGCACCCTTTGTTGAAAAGACTACTCTTTCCCCCTTGAATTGTACTGGTACCCTTGTTGAAAATCAACTGACCATAAATGTAAGTGTTTATTTCTAGACTCTCAATTCTATTCTTTTGATCTATGTGTCTATCCTTATGCCAGTACTACACTGTCTTGTTTATGTAGCTTTGTTGTAAGTTTTGAAATCAGGAAGTGTGAGTATTACAAACTTGTTTTACTTTTTCAAGATTGTTTTGGCTCTCTGGGGTGCCTTGCATTTCCACATGAATTTTAGAATCAGCTTGTCGATCTCTGCAAAAAAGCCAGCTGGGATTTTAATAGGGATTGCATTGAAGCTGAAGATCAATTCAGGTAGTATTGCCATCTTAACAATATTAAGTCTCCCAACCCATGACAAGGGATTTTTTCCATTTACTTAGGTCGTCTTTAATTTCTTTCAACAATGTTTTGTTCTTTTCAGTGTACAAGTCTTGCACTACTTTGGTTAAGTTTAATCCTCTCTTTTGATTAAGAAAAAAATTTGTGTAGCCTTAGGAATACCTTTTAGAACAATTCAAACTACATGTGAAATTAAATTTCATATATTAAGGGCACAGATCAGGGACAATGATTCATAGAATAATTCGATAAGAAATTTGAAAATATTTTAAGAGGAGACTAAGATTTTTAGCCTAAAATATTTTATTGTGGTTCTCAAAACAATATTCTGATGTGTTAAGGGGGGGAAAGACCACATTTATAATTCTAAATTGTCCCAATTTAAAATTTATCAATACTGGAAATTTAAAGTATTGCCCTATGGTGGTCAACTTTCAAATAAACTGATGGTCTTTAATTTTATTCATCTGTAGTCTTCATTTCCCATGAGTCTTTTAAAAGCTATTTAAGGGGCCGGCTCCATGGCTTAGCGGTTAAGTGCGCGCGCTCTGATGCTGGCGGCCCGGGTTCAGATCCCGGGCGCGCCCCGAGGCACCACTTCTCCGTCCAACGTGAGGCCGAGTCCCACGTACAGCAACTAGAAGGATGTGAACCTATGACATACCACTATCTACTGGGGCTTTGGGGGGAAAAACTGAATAAATAAAATCTTTAAAAGCTATTTAAGGATTGAAATTTAAAACTACACCCTATAAATTCAATATAAATAAGGAAGCTGTAACAAAACCTTTCCCACCATCTAGTTAACAAAGTGCACATTCCTACAGCTAATAAATCCCTTCTTTAGAAGCAGTCATACTCCAATCATAATATATTCTATACGAAAGCCAATAAAAATGCCCTAATTAATGAGTTTTCTTTAATATCTATAATAAAAGGTCCTTCTAAATAATCCTGAAGGTCATATTCTATTTTAGATATTACAAATTTGTGTGCTACTTGCAGTCATTAAATAGTACAGAAAGACTGCCCTCCCATTTCTGAAGAGCTTATATTCTGAATCTAACATTAAAGTCTTCCATTTTCTTCCCCTGAAGTACCTATCAACCCGTTATAACCTGCCCAAGGCCTACAATGCCTTTATCTAAGCAAATAGACAAGACTATTTACATTCCTTTAATACTCCTCAAGCAAATAAATTTACACTGACCAAAAAAGCATATTTTGGAAAGTAGAAGAAAGAAATAGGATTTTTAAAAACTGGAGAAGAGAGAATTCTAAAAGAAACATGATAGAAGCAAGAATTTGAAGCTTAGAAATAGAACGGAGGAAAAGAACAGCCTTAAACTGTAAAAGACAACAGGCCTTGCAATAACTAGGTCTCCTCCTTCAAACAGACCAAGCAAAATCAAAGTAAAGAAGCATATTCCTTGATCAAATAGCACTTTATTAATCTGTTGCTTTTTAACATTATGGAGTTTCATAGTAGTATAGGAGCCACCTTCTTAAATAAGTCACATCCATTACATGTGTCAGTATTGTATGCGTGAACTTCACAACTTTGAATATGAACGTATAATCTGCATGATTATATAGAATATATCTATGAACAATAACTACCACCATTATTTTTTTAACTTAAGACAATATGTATAACTATCACTCGCAAATAAAATAAGATTGCTTATTAGTTAATAAAAATATGGAGAACAATGATATATTCTCACCCATAAGTCACAGACATAAGAGAATGGGTCATGAAGTTGTTACTGAACCTGCATTATAAAACTCAGAGTGTGAAGAAAAGGGACTGCATTATACCATCACTGCAGGACCAAACAAAAAACATAGTTTTTCCATCTGTATGTTATGTAGCTGCATAAATAAAACATTCACACCTCACATAATCATGATGTTTTCCGGGGAAGTAAGTTTAAACGTGTCACTCCAGCAATACACAACCAGGGAATCCTGTGCAACTGTTTCATATGAGTATTTTAGATATTTAACTAGATTACAGACTTCTCAAATGAATTCAACAATTATGTTCAGAGTTTCTCCTATTACTCTTAGAATAAGTCATCTCAAAAGAAACTTGTTTTAAATGTTCTGTGCCACAAGGAGCTTATAAACTCAGGGAGCAGACAACATTATTCTACATAAAACTTAAATGGAAGGCAATATTATCTAGCTTGAATTGGATGACTTTACATACAGAGTCTATCTAAACTTGAGATCTCTTAATTGTAACTAACAGAAGGAATGGTACGAAACTGAAGTCTAGACAGCAGGCGACAAGCAAATGTAATGTTTCACTGTGCAATGTGAACACCATCCCAGATTTGGGTAAGTGGGAAAAGCAGAGAAACTGTGGAAAAAGCACTGGGAAATCTCTGATCTCTGCCCCTGAGGAATGAAAGAAAATTGACTAGAGATGAGCAAAAGAAATGCAAACTAAAGGAAAGAGGAATCGGTGGCTAAGCTTTTCTTCAGTAAAGAGCCCAGCATTTAGATTTACCAATGACTACGGATGTCGAGTAAGGTAAATAACACTAAAAGGCAAAAAAGAAGACAAGTTTTCTTCTCCTTTCCTAGGGGCAAGGAGGACTGGGCAATATTTTGAAATAGGCAAACATGGCCTTTTGAATCTTTCTATCAATTTTTTTCTACCCTCTCCCCAGGTGTCCAGCAACCTCACATTACCCCAAACCCCATTCTGGGGCACCATGCCCTCATCTAAAAATTAAAGGAAAACAACCTGAACACAAATGTGAACGTGGGGCTGGCCCTGTGGCCTAGCGGTTAAGTGCGTGTGCTGGGATGCTGGTGGCCCGGGTTCGGATCCCGGGCGTGCATCGATGCGCTGCTTCTCTAGCCATGCTGAGGCCGCATCCCACATACAGCAACTAGAAGGATGTGCAGCTATGACACACAACTATCTACTGGGGCTTTGGGGGGGGAAAAAGTAAATAAATAAAATTAAAAAAAAAAAACAAAAAAAACAAATGTGAATGTGAGTGATCAGCAGGAGCCTTTGAATCTTCCATGGGGAACTGTCTGTTGGCATTTGCATTTCCATAGTGCAAACAAAGCTCTGGGGGGTATGAGATTTCGGGCAACACAACCAAGAGAAACGAAATATATCAGCAGTATAAGGAAGGAGATTTGGGGGCATGAGAGGCCATGCGAAGCAATCCAGCTCTGCCCAGGAACTCCCTCCACCCCATCCTTTCCCTAGAGGTTGCCCCTAACCGCTATTCTTCCTTTACTTCTCACACAGAATTTTCAACCCTTCTTTTCCCCTTAATGATTGGTGTTTGTTAAAATAATTTACAAGTGGTATGGAATCGCCTTTACCCAGCAAGGAAACAAAAAGGGGAAAGGGTGAGGTGCTGAGGAATTCTTGCTCCTCAAAGCAACCTGAAATTTGCAACCATGGTGAAAACCAGATATGTGCCATCACAGAGCAAGAGCTTTCTCTTAAGGGGAGCAAGGAAATGTATGGCCTTCAGGGAGTTACATTCTTGGGTTGTTTTTTTTTTTTTCTCTACACAAACAAGAGATATTCAGAGTGATTATGCTTCAACAAACTTGACTATAAAAAAAAATGCTGGCGAGTTAAATCACCTCAAGTGTTCCAATTTTCATTTCTGTCAAGAAACTATGATATGCAAACTGAGAACTTTCTAATCTTCTCAACCGCACCTTCCAAGACAAATAAAATTCACGACTATCACTATTTTAAAGGACTCTTAAAAAATGTAAGCTATTTTTCCCAAAAAATTCTCTAGTCTCGAATACAAACAGGAACATGTTGCTCTAACCAGAAAGCAGGAAAGAACAACAAGCTTTTCCTTCTCCACTAGGAAGGATATCCTTTTTTCAAAAATAGATGTCATTTGAAAGCAGATTAAAGTCATAAAACCACTGTAACCCAGGAGACAAGATATTGACAGGCCAATTGGAATGCGGTTTTCCATGAAAAAGACTTTTTTGCCCCAAATGTAAACCATATATCAAACCCCAAAGGCATCCTCTAAGTTATTTAGGAGAATGACTGTTCACAACCTAACCGAACCCTCTTGCTCAGTCTGCAAACACAACACACCGCTAAGAGGAAAGGAGTCAGAGGGAAAGGCTCCACATCTTGGGCTCTTTGCCTAATTTCCCCTTAGAGACTCATTCAGAACGTAATAGGACTCATGGCAAACTTACAACTCACTTAAAACTGGCTTTTAATTTCATTTGTTTACCAGCATCAGGGATTCTCAAACAACTTGCAGTATATTTCCATATGATCTTCGGAGACAGAGAGGACTATTCCTGCGCCTCCTCTCCCACTCCCAGCCTGGGGGCGCACTCTCTCCTCCTTCCCTCTATAGACTCTTTATAAACCATGGGGGTGGGTATATTCAGCACTGTGCTAAGAGAAAAAATATATATCTTTTTCCTTTAAAAGAAGTTTTGTTTTATATATGAATCTATGTATTTAAACTATAGTCAGAAAGTACTCAAAAAGGTACAAACTTCCGGTTATAAGATAAATTAAAAAAAAAAAAGGTTGATTCCTTTAAAAAGATTGTGTCTCAATCATCAAAGAAACTAAGGCCAGCATTATGCTAAAATTAGCAGGCTTATGGAGACCTAAGTGGTAAATGCCTCTGGATTTAAACATGAGGAGGAAGAGAGAGGAGTATCTTAATTAAGTGACAGCAGTCACAGGACCAGGAACTATACTGATGTCGATTTATTCTCCCCCGCAAAGCCAAAAAGGTAATTTATCCTTCTTGGCCAAAGATCACTAGCAACGAATTAGAGAGTTGTATCTTGAAGATTATTAATAAGGAGGTTAAAAGCTAGACTACCCAAGGCTCACACTCATGCCTACAGCCAAATGGAGGAGGGGGCAGAAAGGTGGGAAGTCTGCAAGTTTCGCTGTCTGTCGACATAGTGGTTAAGCTTAAAAATTTTATAAATTGGAGATCCCAAATTTTCCTACTCTAAAACATTCTGAGAATAATGGACAGAAGATGGGCTTTGGAGTCAGATGGAGCAGAGTTCAAATCTTAGTCCCCAACACAGCCAAGATGCATCACCCTGGGTGTTGTTACAGAGACTAAATTTGCAAAACGAGGTGAATAATATCTACCTGGCTAGGCTGTGTGGCTACAATTATATCTACTTTCATAACAACACACAGCACGTACAGACCCTCAAAAAGTTTCGTAGCTGATTTTATTACCTATGAGATCTGAATACAAGCACAGTAACACCAAGAACATAAAATTAAAAATACTCCTGAAATTTATAGACATCAGAATTTTTACAAATTAATGAATCCTCTTCATATGTATTTCTATCCAAAAAAAAAAAAGTCAAATGAATTATATATAAAACATATAAAGGGCCCCTACATTGTCTGCTTTAGGAATCCAGATTTTTATAGCGGGTCTGGTGGGCAGAGGATGCCAATTCCCTCCGGAGCACATACCCGGTAGCACTGTTTCAAGCACATCACATTGAAAACCCCCTGCTTCCAAAGCTCACCAGGCTGCTTTCTGAATAGAGTCCAAACACAACAATCTGTTGCACCCTCTCCATACAATGTCCAGCAATCTTTGGACCCAGTCTCACACAAAGCACCTCAAAACACTCTCCCCTTCCTCTCACCTGGTGAAAAGCTCTCCTCCAAGTCCCCATTTACCGCTGGCAGTGACCGCTTCCTTTCTGAGCCACTCCAGTTCTTACTGTCTGCACCACTCACATTTGGACCTTCACAGGTGCTCTGTGCGGTTAGTGCTCTTTAGTTTCAGGAATTTACATTTTATCTCCTCAGAGAATAAACACCTTGAACAAAGTTACTCTGTTTTCTTTTACACCTCTTTCTGATCTCCGCATCCAGCAACAGACTGTGGATGCACTGGGTGCAAAGAAAGAAAAGGGCAACATTCCTGGAGGGGTGTGGTATGCACAGCCTTAAAGGGAATACTCCTGAGAATAACAGTGAAAGAAGGAAAGGGAAGAAATGTGTTTTCAATCTTGTGTTCAGAGCTGTGGGAAACTCATACTTGCATGGGCTGAGACAATTCTGCAAATGGCCACAAGGTGGTAGACCGGACCAACAGTCCTTTCCTAGAACTGGAAAACTCGGTCATTGGTCTCACAAGCACACTTCCATTACACATACATAGATTTGAGTCTTTAAAGCATTCCTTAAGATCATCTTAGAATATGACGAGTCCTTTCTCCTCATGCCTCTAATGAAAGGAGGTGGGGGAGGGGAGACAAGTCCATTAACACTCCTATTAAAATCGCTTAAATTCTATCATCCCTAGCAGGGAAAAATTCTATTTAAACCAGCCTCCCCGCCCACATGTCTTGGTAAAGCACTAGAGCAATTAAAACAGAAATGTCAGATCACTACACTGCTGAGGTGTCTGGTGCCATCCCAGTCCCTCATACCCCAGAGAGTTACATCATGACATACTTCAGAAAAATGTAAGAAAAAAATCCATAGTAGAGTGTATGATTTTCACTAAAATTCTTAAATACATTCGTAAACAGCACTTTCAACCCTAAATCATAGGAAGGCTGTTTCTGAGCTTACTAATTTATACCCAAAAGGAAAACAATCCCCCAGAGTTGTGATTCCATTCAAATTCACATGTCAAGACCCAGGAAAACCTGGTAATCATAGTACTGGTCATTTATGATACGGCCTGGATACACGTCTTCAGCCTCAGGTTCTTAAGCATTGTTTCTTTACAAGACACACGAATAAGGAATTCCAGAAGTAAAAGGTACACATTCAAGCCATTCTGTTTCTCTAAAATTTCCTCGGGTGTTTCCCACTGAAAAAGGCACTCTTTACATCTTTAAAAAAAAAAAAAAGCGAGTTTTTGAACAGTTCCTAAACTTGAGAGAGAAGTAATTATAAGGTAATTACCTCTTGAACTAACCATGAAAATGACAAAATGGACATCTGAGGTAAACAGAACACTCCCACGCCTCTAATTCAAGCTGGTGTCGGGCAGCCCGAGAACAGTCCTGTTTCAGGAAAGATGAGTTGAAGGTGGTAGAAAAATACTTCATAAATTCTAAGGGACAGATGAAGTGTTGCATATAATCCTCATTATCAAAGAGTTTACTTCTTTTCGAAGAAAAGGCAAGCGTTCAATGATAGAGCAACAACAGAGGTCATGAGGCAGCTTTTATGATTGCTAAATGAGCAGTGTTATGCTTAGCAACTTAGAATGCATCTTACGCTCTAAGATGAATTCACTGTCCGGCCCTAGGGGAAAATGACCATCTAAGTAAGTAAGTTTCATTTGTGGAGATTAAAATATCTCAGAAAAATCAACAATTAAGTTGTAACCAAAAACTCATCCTGTGCCCAAATAAGAAAATTATCATGTCTAAATCAGCACGATTCCTATTTTCAAGAGTCAGTGTAAGTACTTCCCCTTCAGAACAAGGCATGACCACCAAGCCTGCAGCTTCCCAGAATTCATATCTCTTAGGCAGCAAGAACAAACTTATCAATATATATCGTCATTTTAAAGTAACTATCTTATTTTAATTGCTCAGATTGCAAAATATGTAGTCAAATTTTAATTTCACATGTACAGATTAACACACTAGAAAATTATTTGCAGTAATTTAATGCTAGCCTGGTTTCTGCTCCCCATTTTTAAGCTAGCCACAGTGAATGGCTACATTTTAAGTTAACATTTAAACATTTGATTAAGTACAATAACCAAAAGGTCAATCAGCCGTACACACACACATACACTTGCGTGCGCGCGCGCACACACACACCATGTTAATAAAATGATTCCTGGTCTTTCATTTCAATTTAAAAAAAATCAGGGGCAGGCCCCATGGCATAGCGGTTAAGTGCTCGCACTCTGCTGCTGGCGGCCCGAGTTCGGATCCCGGGTGCGCACCGATACCCTGCTTGTCAGGCCATGCTGCGGCAGCGTCCCACATAAAGTGGAAGAAGATTGGCATGGGTGTTAGCTCAGGGTCAGTCTTCCTCGCAAAAAAAACAGAGGAGGATTGGCACGGATGTTAGCTCAGGGCTGATCTTCCTCACAAAAAAATCAAACTCCCTTCCTCCCAATTCTCTTCTAACAATACAGCTAAAACCTTCAGCTTGGTGTTCAACTCATTTCCCATAGACAGTCTGGCTCTGGTTAAACCCTGTAGAAACCTTGCTGAGTTGAGGTGGGCAGAGGGAGCCTGCCATACACCACTCTACTGAACTTAGTGTCTGCAACAGGGAGCCCTGGAGTCTACAAAAATCACCCTCAGGATGCCTCAAGTTTCAAATGTCGACCTAATTCCAGAGGCTCAATTAATGGTACTTACTTTGAACCATTCACGGTACAAATGTCAATATTGCTACAGTGGTAAAGTTTAGACAGTCCTTAACATAATAAAAGCAAAGCAGAACAGGTCACTGAGGACACAGGCTCTTTACTGCCTCTTAGCAAAAAGGAAGTGCTTCTGAATGGAAGCAGGTTTTAAATATAGAAAACTTCATTGCTGCCATTTTTCTAGGACAAAAGACAAAAATAATTTGACATCTGTTTTCCCCATCTTGAATGTTCTACAGAGGAGTCAACCCCCAACAGTATTACTTATTCTCAAACTTTTCTAATTCTCAAGAGGACAGGAGAAGCAAATGAGAATATTCTAAATACGTAATTAAAGCCTTCCAACTTTGTTAGTCAGAAACGAACTAAATGCTAAAGAAATTTTAGCTACTCTTCAAAATTGATCTCTTTCAGATCTGTCCATAAAAGGTGAGGTGATGGGGAGGAGGGGAAGTTTAACCATTCAACCAGATAAACACTTGGGAAGTGGGGGGCAGTTACAGAAAAAGAAGTACATTATTAGATTGTAGAATTAGGGACTTCTAAAATATATATATATATATAAAATATATACAGTTCTAATCAAGTGTTCCACTAGAAGGGATAGCAAGCCATAGTTTCTGAAGCATCCCACCTTTCAATCATGTTTTGAACTCTCCTTTGAAGCAAAAATCTCACATCTTTACTGACTCGACTCTAATTGTTTTTCCTCCCCCAACTGCACAGGTTGTACCACGCATGCCTGACAACTTACATTTGTGCATGTGTACATTGGATTTATATGATGGATTCCATTACATTCATAAATAAATAGACCTTTGGCCTCATAACAGCAATACTCTGATATCACCACACACACACACACACCCCTGAAGCCATTGCAGTATCATTACCAAGATTCTCCACAAATCAGAAGGATGCAAAGAGCCTTTGGTGTGGCGACAGTGATCATTCTGTGAAGTCAGTTACTGTAGAGAAGCCATCACAACCAGAAAGGGAGATGAGAAGGAAAGGTGGGAAGGTGGTTGCCAACTCCACGTTTCCTAAAATACAAGTTCATAACTTAAAATGTGTTACTTGACAGCCTGTGTTATAAAGGGGAGATGGGTTTGTATATCATCCTAGAATTAGAGGATCCATAAGGGAAGAAGGAAAAGGAAGCTGTGAAATTTCCCTTTCCTGGTAAAAGACAAAGTTCAAAGAAGACTGGTGAAGGGGTTCCCCGAACATAGGTCCACAGGAAAATTTTCACCAGTGTGTAGCAATATGAGGAAACAAGGACAGTGTGGTGAGATTCTTGATGAGCTAAATATGTTCCATTTAAAGAGCTCTCTTTTATTTTAGGGTCATAACCATTTTTATCTTTTTGCTTTTATAACGTCATTCTTTGAAATTATATTGATACTAGATGATAGTAGTTCACTGTCTTGTCTAATATCACGAATAGAAGAAAATTTTTTAATTGCCCGCAGTGTGTTGGTACTCTAATTTTTGAATGGTGGTCAGGAAGGTGAATGGTCTTACTCAATGAAATCCAAAAACTTGGGACACCCACTTAGGCAGTCCTACTAATGCAGGGATGGGGAGTGACTGTAAATTTCCAAAATTATTCACCTCTTACTTCCAGCTCTTATTCTGGAAATGTTCCAGAGAAAAGCATTCCAGGTATTTTGACTCTCCCCAAAAGAGATTTTTCAATAAATTTTTATTAAAGAAATCTCTAACATTAGAAACTTCTGGTAGAATTCTGGGCCTTGGAACAAAATGGAAAATTTGCAGAAAATGTGGCAAGATGTTTTGGGAACACTAGGTAATCAGAGTGAGCCCTGCCAAGCAACTCTCCTATGCACTCTCTGCTTGCCAGGCCACTGGGCAAAGAATATGAGTCATCTGAACCACAGTGCCCGAGTTCAAAACCTGATTCCACCATTTACTAGCTCTGCATCCTTGAACAAGTCACTAAAACTCTCTGCAGCTGTCTGCTCACCTGTAAAATGGAGATAATAGTCTCTACATTAAGATTTGCAAAGTGCTTAGAACAGTGCCTTGGCACACAGTAGGCACCTGTTTTGAGCAACAGCTACTATTATTAATTACTCAATTTTTAACAACAATTATGGAAATCTAAGGCAGAGAGAAGTGTGCTGAAGGATTAAGGAGACACCAGTAATTCTCTGGCCAAAATGTGTCAGGCTGCAGAGACCTCCTGGCAACACACTCAGAATAGCATTTTCGTTTTTCATTTTTGTTTTCTTACTTAGATAATTTCTGGTTTTGAAATAAAATACAATGCTGCAATGCTCTAACATAGATAGCTTAAGCGGAGAATGGCTGGATTTGAAAAGTAATAAAGAATCTTAAACACAACTCATAGTTTTCCTAATATGAATGATGACTTCTATTTAGTCCCAAATTTCAATAGAGATTGGGGGTAGAGAGAATCCAAATCTGTCCTTCCCTTCATTCATGGTTCACAGGTAAATTCAATGTATTGAATACTTGCTCTGTGCAAAGCACTGTGGTAGGATGTTGTCTTGAAGACAGAGAGATTGGTACAACACAATTCTGGTCCTCAAAGAAACTTGGTTAGGATAGAGAAAACATCCTCACAAATGACTACAATCCAAGACAGAAATTCAATTGTAAGTCATGAGTGTCCGAAGATAAGTTTTCTTACTCCCAAACTCAACAAATGCATTCTGCCATTCCACCATTGCTGCCAGCTGTTACCACAACTTCTAAATCATATCACATATATTCTTCTCCTGTAGGCTCTTGATCTTCAAACCACATATTATGTAAATTAATTATACCAGAAATCATAAATATCTATAACTCTTTCACTTGACAAATTGTTATTGAGTACCTACAATGCATAAGAAAACGTAATTAGATCCTATATTTAGCATCAAGTCCTTCTACCATTAAGAAGTGGTCATTTCCAAAGTGTATTTTTATTGAGTTATTTAAATTTATTACAGCTCAATAATAACATATATAGTAATGTCTTCTGACAAAAAGTACAAATAAATTTGCATGCCTCTGGGGATGAAACCCAACTTAGCAGAACCACCAGTTATACTGAACATGTGTGAGGCCCGGCCTTCCACGCCCTGAAAAGCCTGCGGTCAAAGCCAAGTGCCAACTCTGCAATGAACTGGGGGAAAAAGAGAAAAAGAAAAAGGGAAGGCAGAAGACATAATTGCTTCCTCCCTATTCACAGGTCATTCACCATTATTCACAGTAATGTTCTGCTTTGAATGTACGTATAAGCTACGTGTGCATTAAGAATATTTGTAAGCATATTCTTTTGAATATTATCATTAGTAGTAATTCTGGGAGATCTGGCTTTTGAAAACATCCAACATTCACCCAGAACAAAGCCTAGTGAATGAGTTGGTTATTTAAGCACAAACAGGCTCAAAAATAACATACAATTATATGAAGTAAAGAAGTAACTTCCTCTTGGGATTCACTAAGCAGCTCTAATAAAACACCAAGATACAGTCTAAAAATGTTTTGAGCAACAGCACCATGGTTTTTATAAAAACTGTATTGTTTGGAAATGTGACAAACTGTAAATTTCACTTCATGATAGCTGATCCTCATTTTTAGTAGAAAATGTTAGTAAATCAAAATCCTACAATAGATAATTATGGAACTAAATCTACTACAATACACTACTTGTACTTATGTGTCATATAACCTTCCTTAACCCTAAAATATATGGCAGATAAATACTACCTGTTTATTTCTTATTCTTCTGGAACCAAGGCATTGTTTTATTCATGAAAGTAAATATTAGGTGCCATTGAAATGATCCACGTCTAACTTTGACAAACCCTTGCTTCATCATGCCAGTGAGGATTCTACCAAATATACAGGTACTGCCAGAGGAGGCCGATTACCCTGTGAGTACAAGACTCAGTGCAAAAACCTGAAATGCAGAAAAACGTCCGGTAGACTTCTCCTCACAAACCCCTCAAAACCTTTAGTAGTAGTACCTTGAGCAAAAATTAAGTTTTTATAAATTAAAAAAGAACAGAAAAAAAGCAGAATGAGTACTTTTTCTTCTTTATCATCTGTGTCTTTTCTGAAATTAGTAAGTCATTCAAGCATACAGAATTACATATGAAATAATAGCACACGCCCAGATTTTTAAACTATTAACATTGTGTTCTCTGCATTATTTTCAATTCTCTTCTCAGAAATGAACAAGTTTCCCACCTCAGAAAACCTTCACTTGACCCTTTCTAAAACCTCTATAGCAACAGATCTATTTCTTGGCCAAGATTCTGGAATGAGAGGTTCATCCCTTTTGTCCATTTTCTCAACTATCCAGTTATTGTACAACCTTTTGGAATCTGATCTTTGCCCTTAAATTTACTGAAATTCCTTTCTCCAAGACCACCAATGACCTCTCTACAACAAATTAATATTACCTTTTTTCCCCCTGTGCCAAGCACTATTTAGATACTACGGATACACTAGTATACAAAACTGTCCTTGTGGCTATTGCAGGCTAGAGGATATAGAAGAGATTGAATAAGTATAAAAAAATGTTAGTGATAAGCAATCAAGAAGAAAAAATAACAAAGGCAAGGAGAGTACGAAATGTCAGGAAACGTGGCCACGGCTGCCCACCCCCTCCCTGTGGGTCCTCCTGGGACCCCTCAAGGGGCGCTGCGGGCTGCAGAAAGTCAGGGACTTTTCTTACAAACCACCACCATCACCACCTGATTAGTTACCATCTGAAGCTGCTGGAGCATCGCTTCAAATGGTAACTAAAATTTACACCAAACTTCCCCCAAAAGACTAGCTACGCCTTTACATTTCTCTTCTGCTGCTGGCACAAGTGCCCCAGGTCTTCCGGTGAAAATCCTAGGAGTTATCTTCAACTTGTAGTTGCTACTTGTAGCAGCTTTTTTCTCTTTTTTCACACATTTAATTAGTTTTTTTAAAATCCCCTTAAGTCTCCTATCTTAGTTGTTTTGTTTGTTGTTGTTGTTTTTTTTTTTTTGAGGAAGATCAGCCCTGAGCTAACATCCATGCTAATCCTCCTCTTTTTTTTACTGAGGAAGACCTGCTCTGAGCTAACATCTATTGCCAATCCTCCTCCTTTTTTTCCCCAAAGCCCCAGTAGATAGTTGTACGTGATAGTTGCACATCCTTCTAGTTGCTGTATGTGGGACGCGGCCTCAGCACGGCTGGAGAAGCAGTGCGTCAGTGCACGCCTGGATTGGAACCTGGGCGCCAGTAGCAGAGGACGCGCACTTAACCGCTAAGCCACAGGGCCGGCCGCTATCATAGCTTTTTTTTTTTTTAATTCTATTTTCAATGGCATGGACAGTTTCTGGGCCTTCTCCCGTTTCATCATGCATAATATAAACAAGACACCTAAAACAGTTTTTAGACTGTTCCCCTCCACTAGTGAAATACTTCCTTTGATCATCGAATTTCAATTGCGTCACACGAGCATTCAGTGCTTTCTGCGTCCTGCACCTGAGGTCCTTTCCCAGCTTTCTCCCACCCTGCCTCTGCTCCAGTCTCTACTCGATGATGGTTTTTCTGCCTCCCAGCATGCCCTGCAAGAAGCACACTTCCTCCAGCCTTGCAGATATCCACTGCCCAATTCATCCTGATGGGCATCTCAACTCACATCCTCTGAGAAGCCTCTTCAGACCACTCTACCACGCTCTTCCCTCCTCTTAATCTCCTAAACATTTATTAATGCATCATTCAGAAGGAACTTATCATATGTTCGTTTTTATTGTTGGTATTTTTTAACATACATGTGAAATATCTGTGGCAACAAGTCAATATGGGCAATACTCAATAAAGACCATATGCTCCCAGAGAGAGACCACATTTTGTACCTCTTTTTAGGTACATTCTAGGAAATGTCTAGAATGGCTGAATTCCAGAATTTGTGTGGCAGAGGGCTCTATAGCAAGTAGCTATGCTAACTTCTGTAGTTTGACTAGTCCAGAGGCCCAGAGAGATTAACAAAGTGATCACACTAAGATCCCAACTCAGAAGGTTAAAAGAATGCGTATCTCGTCAGTATTTATCTGCCAAATCAATACATCTTTCCTCTGAAAAAGCACTCTTGCCCCCTCCCCCAGCAGCCCTCCACCTCCACCCTGCCTCACTGCCAGAACTCCAAAGGGTTTGATTGGTTTTGATTTATGGTTCTCCTCCTTTCCTTACGTCTTTAGAGCACTAATCTACATCTGGGCAGTTCCTCCTTCCTAATTTCTTACTTCTCTTTCTTCTTTTGTTTTTGATTTATTTCTTTTATCCCCTGTGATTTTTTTCCATTTCCACAATATCCATTGTTTACACAATTTGACTGTTCAATATCCAACATACTAAAATAAAAATGCCTGCTTCTATACTCACTCAATCTGATATGAATTCTTCACTAATGATAACTTGAGTTTGAAAATCTTTAGGCAAAGAGAGCGTACCTTTAATTCTATTCAGGTATACATACGTAATATATAGAAAATCATTGCCGAAACATATCTAAACTGTAGGTTTTCCTCTAAGTTAAAAATGTACCGACTTTAAATAACAGTTGCATCAGAATTAAAACTTTGTACCAAGTGGCCCATTTTAAATGTTCTATTGAGGCAACAATACTTTAAACAAGACTCCTCTATAATAAGTCGTCATTTAATTAATATCCAAATACCTTGAGAGCCAATAATAGTTCAACAAAACAGCTGGAAATCAAATATCAGATATAATTACTCACAGCTGGCTTCGTTCAACTGATGTCATATTAAATAAACTTATCCCACAGACCTTTTCCCCTCCCCCCAAACAGAAAAAAATTCCTTCAAGAAACATAGAAGGCTCTTTGTTAGGTTTTTTTTTTAAGTTTGTAGAATATATTCCAATATTAAAGATTTTCAGCAGGAGCACATAATATTAAAGATTTTCAGCAGAGTATAGTGTTGTTTTTGGTACCATTCTGTGTGCTTGAAATATTTCAGAGCCTTGGATCTTTGTTTTCCTTAAGACTAATATAAAAATAGCAAACTGGACTAAGTCACAAAACACAACGGACATCTGTATCTTTATGATCTGGCACTCAGTTTACGGTTTTGATATTGGGCTCTATTTACTATTTTTATAGAGATGTCATGTTTCAACATCTTAGTAACATAAACTATCAAACAAAAATATTGGTTTCAAACCTATTGTTTCAAGATATTACTTAACCATTTTACTGTATTGTACCACCCACGTTATATGAAGGGTAACTTATTTATAAACAGTAACAACTACCCATTATACGCCAGGCATTGTGCTGGACATTCTACATCTATTATGTTTAATTTCCATAACAATCCCACATGTAGATATTTTATATCTAATAATTACCAAAGGGGAAAAAAATCAGATAGCTTTTAAACTGCTCAACCCACCCACATACATACACACAAAATCAGACTCCATAATAAGCAAGATTATTATATATCTGCTACAGTAGAATTTTCAAATCCCAAATAGATATTCTCAAATTCATTCCTCTCATTCATTCAAATTGATTCTCATATTCATTCATATTCTCTCCCCCTCTCCCTTTCCCTTCCCTTTAAGAAAGAAAGAAAAAAAATTACTAGTAGTGATACATGTTATGGTCATCTAACCAGCAAACTTAAAACTAAAGTCATACATTATGTAACCTTACAATTAGTCCTGGTGTTGTTTTATTTATGATATAAACTTTCAATAATCACCTTTCCAGAAAGCTAAAATTAAATGTATGCTCAGCAGCAATTTAGAAATACAAGCCCAGGGCCGGCCCCGTGGTTTAGCGGTTAAGTGCTCGCACTCCGCTACTGGCGGCCCGGGGTTTGGATCCCGGGCGCGCACTGACGCACCGCTTCTCGGGCCATGCTGAGGCCGCGTCCCACATACAGCAACTAGAAGGATGTGCAACTATGACGTACAACTATCTACTGGGGATTTGGGGGAAAAAAATTAAAAATAAATAAATAAAAGAACATTGTCAATTTAAAAAAAAAAGTCATTAAAAAAAAGAAATACAAGCCCAATCATAACATATCACTTTAAAAAAAAGTTTGTCATTTATAAACTATCATATACCTTCATACAAAACAACACAATATTAATTATACTAAAAGCAACTGGCAACCTTCGGAGCCTAAGATTCTAACTTTGGTCATCTTATCTGTGTACTACTATTTCTTCACACTCATCTAGATAGCTGATGTGATTTCCACTATTGTGATATGTTCACTTCTTTTTCAGATCCTCTTTGACCTTTCAATATATCATCTTGGCGTCTTTTAAAACTATGAAGCATCTAACATACAGTATGTTCTCAATTAAAATGTGTTGAGTCGATGAATAAAATTTTTCTTCCAATGCACTGAAAAAGGTAATTCTCATTTTTATGCCTACTAAATAGATTAATTTTAGCACCAAGTTTTCTTGAACTGCCTTAGTTCCACTGGATTGACTTAACTTATGGATTTTAAGAAGTGTAAACATCACTTTTTAATGAGATGTTTTATTGCGGCATGTGAGACCAAATTATTTTCTGCAATATGTAATGTAAAAAATATGGACTTATGCAGCATTTATTCATGATGGCAAAGATACGGAAACAACCTAAGTGTCTGTGGATGGATGAGTGGATCAAGAAAACGTGGTATATATATACAATGGAATACTATCCAGCCTTTAATAAGAAGGAAATCCCATCATTTGCAACAAGATGGATGAACCTGAAGGACATCATGCCAAGTGAAATAAGCCCAGAGAGAGACAGATAAATACTGCATGGTATGGTATCATTTATATGTGGAATCCAAAAAAAAAGGTAGAACTCATAGAAAAAGAGAATAGAAAAGTGATTGCCCGGTGCTGGGGGGTGGGGAAATAGGGAGAGGTTGGTAAAAGGTACAAACTTTCAGTTAGAAGATGACTAAGGTCTGAGGGTCTAATGTATAACATGGTGACTACAGTTGATAACATTGTTTTGTATAATTGAAATCTGTTAAGAGAGTAGAACTTAAATGTTCTAAACAACAACAAAAAATATATGAGATATAGATGTGTTAATTAATTCGATGGGGAGGAATCCTTTCACAATGTCTATGTCTATCAAATCACTACAGTGTACACTTTAAATATCTTACAATTGTATATGTCAATTATACCTCAATAAAGCTGAAAAATATTTTAAAGATAAAAAAAGAATTCTGGAAACTGAAAAAAAATAAGAACATATTTTGAATGCTCTCTTGCATTTTCATTGAACTTCTACAATCTTTCTTATTTGCTCTATTCTATCAATATAAACAACCAATTTTTACCCCCCAAAAATAAAGCAAGCATCCACAAGTAATCACAGCTAATTCACCTAAAGACTAAGTGCTTATTCAACAGTCAATGTTTACACCTCACGATAAAATAATGTCCCCGCGATTAACTATCACTATATGAAGGACTAACAGGATGTTACTGGGGCTTTTGGGATGGGGGGGCAAATTCCATCACAATTTTGTAAATCTGTAAAATAGGTACAATGATAACACACAAAATTGAGTAGAAAAAACCATTTGCACTATAAATAACTGTACCATTTACTTCAAGCATTCCCATCTTGTAGTAGAAATAAATATCTAGTAACTAACTATCTTTTCTGGAATAATACAGTACAAAGTGAAAAGCAAAAATTAACCACTTTACACAGCTCATCAAGAGGTGCACAAGTCATCAGAAATGCTTCCTATTTGAAGAGGTGTTTGGGAGTCAGAGGGTAGCAAGTAACAAAAAGAAGACCTAGTTATAGTCCACTACCTACACTCTGACATTTCACCTATTTCTTCCATCCCCGAGTAATATGACGGGAAAAAAACATTACAAAGATAAACAGAAGAGATTACTGAAATGTGTCTTTTAATAAAACTTGCAGGCTAGCACACTGGGTAAGATACCGAGCTCAGGTGCCAGGCTGAGTCACAGTCCGCACCTGATAAAGATTTACCTGCCACCTGCATGTTTTTTTGTGAGAAGATTAGCCCTGAGCTAACATCCAATGCCAATCCTCCTCTTTTTGCAGATGAAGATTGGCACTGGGCTAACATGTGTGCCCATCTTCCTCTACTTTATATGGGACGCCGCCACAGCATGGCTTGACGAGCGGTGCATCGGTCTGCGCCCAGAATCTGAACCTGTGAACCCCGGGCCAACGAAGCGGAGTATGCTAACCTAACCGCCATGCCACGGGGCTGGCCTCTCCACACCTGCATGTTTTTAACTGTGGATAAAGTTACTTAACCTGAGAAGCAGTTTCATTTGAAAAAATGATGATAGAACTAATGCTCAACACATAGGGTGGTTGTGAGGATTAAACAAGATAATGCCAGCAAAACCCTTAGGTGCTCTTTTGATAGCTAGGAGGCATAATGCGCAGATGTGGGTGGGATTTACGTAGGTTCTCTAGTCCAGGTCCATTAACATATATAAAACAAACTCGAATTTCAAGTGTAAAGATTTAAGACTATGCTTCTCTAGATGTTGAAAATTGCTTTGTAATAACAATTATGACAGTTACCATAGATGAATTTTTTCAATATAATGATTCCCAGATTTTTAATAAACACTTAAAAATTTGTTAGAGACAGCATATAAATGAGCAGAATGGAAGGTTTACAGTTGTTTGCATGCTGCGTTCTGAGGATTTTTCTCTCCAGAATTTTGTAACGTGCTTTAAAAGATTATGAAAGTTTAGAACATATCTGGGAGATAATCTAAATTACTATGGCTCTCAAAAAACTGGTCTTAACTGCCCCTATTAAGCAACCATTAGCTTCCTGAAAGGTATTACCAATCTTGATTTATTCATCAAACCTGACGAATAAACCAAGAATCAAATTTATTATGTGTGAAGATAAGCAATTATGAATGGCTATGATTAACAAACTATCACACTTGCCATAACCATCTGAAGTATTTCTTTAATTCAAAGAACACTTTCACAGAAAGAAAAACTACAAGGGAACTAACAAGTTATATATGATGCAAACTTCTGAAAATATAATTTAACTATTTTAAAAGAAAACTACCTCTAAATGCTAGTTAAGATGTCTTCTAACCACTGCTTTCTGAACCCAATTATCACAAAAGAAATTCATTACAAAATCCCATTTTATTAACAGAATTTTTAATTCATTGAGTAATCAATTCCTGAAAACAAATTAACATATCTATCTCAAAATGTTTAGAATGCTACACAGCAATCCATTTTTTTACAATTATATCCAAGATTTTTTTAATCATATACATGAAAGAATGTCTTCATTCAAGTTGCTATCTTTTTTTCCCTCTCCTCATGGTTTTTTTTCCAATGTATGTTCACATACCTTTGATCAAAAGCACTGATGTATTCAACACCTACAGCTTTAAAGAACTTTAATTTCTAATTAGTCCCAAATATGTGATCACAAGAAATTAGCAGAAGATTAAAAATGTAACATAGGACAAACTATAAAAGAAATTGTTGCAGTATTTTTCCCTTTTAAACCTCAATCCGGATAAGTAAACTCCCCTTGAATATGAATTCCTCCCTTGCACTCAAAAAGTTTTATTATGAAAGGGAAAAAGATAGTTTTCAGGATTACATACATAGAGCATGCATCACAAATTCACTTAAATCAAGTCTATTTCCTTTTGGAGTCATTACTTTGAAGCATAAAGTAGTAGATATTCATCCATATAACTTGTTACATATAGACAAATATAATTTACATACTATTTTAAGGATATACACCTGACTCTAGTTTGAAGTAAACTTTCTTTCACATGTGTGCTAGCGAAATAAATGAAACAAACACCTTCTAGCCACAGTCTCAACACTACTAAGGATAGTCCCGTGTTATAAGTGGGGCTTTAAAATCAGAAAGAGATGGGTTTGCGGCTTGGTTCTACCATTTACTAGCCGTGTGCCCTTGGGCAAGTTCTTCAACTTTCCCCATCTGTAAAATGATAAAAGTATGTTCTTCATTGAGTTTGAGAGAGGATTAAACATGCCTAAATGCCAGCTATTATTAACATTTCACATAGAAGCATGACTATCAGTTATTGACAGAGAATAACAGGGAAGAATCAATAGGTAAAACATACATTTCATAAAATAAATAACATTTTAAAATGAGGATAGACAGACATGTGTCCATCTACGGTATACTTAACATAACAAAAGACTTTTTAAAAGTTTTTGTACAACTAGAAAACTAATGTAATGTTGAACAAAGATAGTTTCTTGATGAGAAACTCCTGTTAAACTAAAAAATAATGTAAGTGTCCAATTAATATGAATCCAGTGCCATATTTCATACTTAGGTGTTAGAGTTAAAATGGATTCTCCTTTCTTACAAATTAATAAAAGCTTGGTTAGAGGGACATTAATACCTGTGTTATAATTGACTCGAATTTTCCCACAGGAGCACTTACCTGATGATCTGAGAACAATAGTGTTCACTCTTCCTAAGAAAAAGGATGCAGCTGCTTCCATCTATAAATAGGATGCTGCTACACAAGTTGAGAACACTTTTTTTCACACCATCAATTCTTTTTTTTTTTTCCCTTTTCCTCCCCAAAGCCCCAGTAGATAGTTGTCTGTCATAGTTGCACATCCTTCTAGTTGCTGTGTGTGGGACGCGGCCTCAGCATGGGCGGACAAGCGGTGCGTAGGTGCGCGCCGGGATCCGAACCCGGGCCGCCAGTAGCGGAGCACGCGCACTTAACCGCTAAGCCACGGGGCCGGCCCATCATCAATTCTAATGAAGAGTGCAAGTTGTAGAAGTTTTATATACTGCTAATTAAAAGAAAAAAGGAGCAAGATTGTTCAAGTCACGACAAAGCACCTAACAAAAGAGCAAAAAACACGACAGAAAGCAATGAATGGGTTGATAAATAAATGTGCATTTCCACCATGGTCTAGCCAATGTACGTATACTTTTAAAATAACAGATCATTGAAATTTTGAAGACTGGAAAATATAACATCTCAAAGTTAATTTGCCATAATATATACATGAGTTTTTCAGTGGTAAAACTTGATTTTGAACTATTTTTTTTAATTGACCTCTTGAACAAGAACAACACTATGCTCAGTTTTCTTGGAAATACAATAGGTTGACTCCATTACAAATCCTAAAATCAAAAGAAAAGAAAGAATCTTCTCCACGCAGATTCAGGCAACACATTTTTCCCAAGAGAATAATAATGATGGCCCTGCCACTTTTGCCATACAGTGGAATCTGAATTTATGAATTCTTGTTTGTAGAAAAAGGAAAGAAGATGGTGCAAAATACAAAGAGCTTCATGATGCAGAAGGAAAAAGGTTGAAGAAGACACTGCAAATAGCCACTGCAAATAACAGAGGTTGCAGAGGATAACAATTAAGTATTTTGGCAGCAGAACCCAGCTGTAATCCTGACTTTGCTATTTATTGCTGTGAGACACTGGGAGAGCTACTTAACATCTCTAAGCTCAACTTTCACTATATGTAAATTGAGGACAATACCTACCCTTTATAATGCTGCTGTGACGATCAATAATGTAAGGTATACAAAGCACTTACACACTGGCCATTATATTGCTATTTGCTATTGTTTCAAATTTAAGGAAAAAAAAGGAGTAGCCAGATTCCACAATGCCAAATAAGACTAAAACTTGAGTAAGGGATTCCACCAAGGAGGCCAATGACAATTTCTGGTTCCTTCAAGCTCCCAGGTCCAACTGAGCAAATACTTCCAGTAAAACTTCATCCTTCTCAATAAGATTGAATTAAAATTGTACAAAATGAGCAAATTGAAAAGAATTACTTTGGTGTGCTTTTCAAGATAAGATACTTTGGATGCTCTCCCGAATGACTAGTAATCTCTGTTTTTTTTTTTTTTTTTTGCAACCACCAAGGATTGCTATTGGTAATTACTTACTTTTCCCTCCCCACAAACAAGAGAACATTTGCACAAAATGTTCAATAAGGAACTCTGTAAATGACAGGTGTCCATTACTTAAAAGTAGAGAGATTTAGGTAGGAAATTGTTGAATGACATCTGATAACCTTTTAAGTGCTTTCAATAGATAGTTTAGGTACTGCCCCCATGGAAGGTTGGAGATTAACTAGATAATCTTCAAGTCCTTCCAGACTCAGGACACAAGAAAGAGAACCAAAGGACAGTTACATGCCTTCCTTTGCTTTTTGTTCATATATAGCCTATATCTGTATCTATATTTACACCTAAGCAATACTGTTTTCCCAGATAAGGAGAACAACAAAAGATAAAAGACCACTTAACTGCAGTTCCTAGAATGTATTGTTGGGTGGGGAGTTGAAGGGGGCGGGGAATAAGCAGTAACTTTCCCTCTTCTCACTTTTGGCAAAAATATGATGCAGACACTCTTAAAAATAAAAATCAGTAGAACCTTCCAGTTTATATGTATCTCTCTTAAGAAGAAAATGTTATCAACTTTCAGTATAACTGAAATTCTGGATAAAACAAACAGGGGAAACAATCAATCGGGTGAAGCAACTTTTTAAATGGTGCGACCACAGGTACCATTTGCTGGTACTATCTTAGACATTTCATTATGTTTTGCTGTTACTGCCGCCTGCCTCATTCTACCCCATCTCCTCCAAACCCCAGGTTCCCTGCCCCAACCTTCTTGCCATCATCATTGATACAAGAGGGGAAAAAAAGGAGGTGGAATGGCTTCAGTTGTTTAAGGAATTGTCACAGGAGAAAGGTCATCCCTTTCTCAGAGAATGAAACTCCAGCAGCAAATAAATGTTGGGGGTCTTTTTAAAATTCCTAATGGGAAAGTTGATATTTTAATACAGAAGGAAAGTCACTGCAATACAATCTTTTAAGTTTTCCCTCCATCCTAAAGAATGGACTTGGTGAAGAATTCTTTTCACAAATAGATTGCAGATAGCAAGTGCAACAAAACTTGTGGTCTTGTAAAACCTGTTCTTCTAAAAGCCATTCATTCATCTTGGCTAACAGGTATAGTCACGTTAAGGCAAAGGCATGATTCTTAAACCCTAGAAACCACTTTAAAAGGCTTATGATTCCCAAAATGGAAAGTAAGGAACAACATAAACACATAATTCAGCAATAAAATGTAAGAGTATCAGCAATAGCGGATGAACACAATAAACCCACAATTTAGGAGTATCAGCAATAATGGATGAAAACATTTAGGCCTCTCTCTCCCAAGTGCTTAGTAAAAAGTTGACTTTTTTTTTAACTGCCACTGAACTGTACACCCTCTAGGCCTGCATTTTTTCGCCCTGAAGTAACATCTGTTGCCAATCTTCCTCTTTTTTTCTTTCCCTTCCCAAAGCTCCAGTGCATGGTTGTATATCCTAGCTGTTAAGTCCTTCTAATTCTTCTGTGTGAACGACCTCCACAGCATGGCAACTGACAGACAGGTGGTGTGGTTCCGCAACCAGGAAACAAACCTGGGCCGCCAAAGCAGTGAGACCCAACTTTAACCACTAGGCCATCAGGGCTGGCTCCAGGCCAGCATTTTTATTGCGGTTTCATTCGGGCTCACTCATCTACACCCATCTGAGATCCTTACACCAAAGGGCAAAGCTGCAGTCTAACCTCATGGTTAATGGAATCTGCATATGTTTATTGACATGTCTAGATCACAAAGTTCCTTGTGGAAGGTACAATTGAGCAATCTTTTCCTCACCTTAAATGGACAATGCAAGAATCTTTACCAGCAAATGAAGTGAACAGCTAATGAACCAAGCTACATGCCAAGTGGGAAAATAGCTCCTAAATTAACTCAGCATCGGAGTCACAGGGTGAGTTTCTTAAATAATACATATTCCTGAGCCCCTCCCCAGCCGTACCAAATCATTAACACTGCAGACCCAGGAATCTATATTTTTCATAAGCAGAATTTGTGCCCCACCCCCAAGTAATTCTCATAATCAGATGAATTTGGGAAAAATAGAAATAAGGAAATACTTGACAGAACCACTGGCTTCCTATCATGTGCAATTAGCTTCCTTGTCAAAAGCAGCTAATTACTACTGTACTTGCTAATCTTATAGTGTTAAATGGCAATATGATGCCAGAATTTTAATTTTCCAGATAGGGTATAAAAATCATAGTTTTTGTTTACAGTAAGTTAGCTTTATAGCTATAACATAGCAACATTAATACTAACCAAGGATGCCAAAACCCAGTCAAATGGAAAATGTCAACTTAAGACGTCGTAATGATTACAGCAAGCTCCTACTTAAATTTCTGGAATAAATATACACAAGTATTTGTTAGTCCTTTTAGGAAAACAGATACACAGCATATTGGAGCATGCTATCAGTAGCCTGACTTAGGAGTTTGAAAGCCTAGATTTGAATCTCAGTTTTCCTACAGAGAAGTAAATTACCAAACTTCTCCAAGCCTCATTCATAAGAAAGGTAATAATGATTTCATAGTTTTACCATTACAATTAAATAATAGGTATACCATTAATAAAAATAACTAACATATTTGAGAACTTACCTTGTACTAGACACTAACCTAAGCTATTCTATTCTTTTTTACCCACCAAAAATTTATATCATCAACATGAATTATTTTTTTGTTTATAATTTTCTCTTCCCAATCCACCCAACTCTTCCCAAGATTCTCACCTAAAATGCAGCTATTGTCCAATTTCAATTATTGGATTCAATAGTATCAAACTCATAAAAGCCGCTTGTTTGAAAAGGATCATTTTCAATCCTCAGAGGAGTCTTATGAGGTAGGTTCTTTCATTATCTCCTATTTTACAGGTGGGAACGTTCAGATAGGTTAAGTAATTTGCCCAAGATTACAGTGCTTGTAAATGAAGGAGATAATCGAGCATTCTTAACCACGTTGATAAAAATCACTCCAGCAAAAAAACACTCAAAATTAATGTTACTCCTTTCCTCCCAACCTCTGCTAATTCAGGATCCTGGGCTGTAAAAACAGATCTCATGCTTCCAATTAGGCTTACACATATTCCTTCCTCTGAATATTAAATGGAACAGTCTCTTTAAACCATTTATCCACCTCATCTGGCTGGTCAAGGATATTCTTGCCAATGTACATTATTTTTAATTCTATGTAAGCCTAAATTTCAAACTAAGAGTGCTTTCTGCCTGTGCTACCTATCTCTTATTATTAATAATTATAATTTATATTTATAGTAAATACAATCACCATTTCAGTTGGACTAGTACTCTACTAACTTTATCCAAAGACAGCAGTGATAACTAAGAGCAAGCACAATTATTCTGCCTACTTTTGCATTTTTATAGTGCTTTAGAAGACAGCAATTCCCAACAGGTGGTTTTTATGAGTTTGATGCTATTTAATCGAACAACTGAATTTGTACGATGGCCTCATTTTAGGTTAGAATCTTGGGAAGAGTTGAGTAGAGCTTGAAAGGAGAAACTATAAACAAAAAATAATTCAACTTGATAATATAAATTTTTGATTGCCTAAAAAATGTGAATCTTTATATTTTAATTAAGGAGACTTCTCTCAAAGGTTTCAGAGCAAAGAACTTAGAAAGTGACCATTTTCAAAGTACATTAGTACATTTTCAAAGTAATTATTTAGCTCATCTACACTTTGTAACAATATACATGACAAGTGAAATATATTGTTTTTCAGGATCAATCATATTGCTCTTACTTCTAAAAATGAATTTACTTTGAAGCATAACTATGCATTTACTAATTAAATGGCACAGGTCTGCCAAGAGACAAAAGAGCGCTCTTTTATTCCTTGAGAAGGAATCAAAAGACACACTTGAGAACTGCATATCTTCTGAAATATCACTCAAACTAATTCCAGGAGTTTCTCCTGTTCTAAGTAGTCAATTCAGATGGAGAACAATCAAATAATGCCCAGCAATGGCCCTACTAGAGAAAAAGATAACATCATACATGTTCCACTACCTGGAAACTTCTCACAAAGAAGCCCATTATCTCTTTCCATTAAATATATTTCTTCTTAAGATAAAATTATATTATTGAACATTCCCACCTTTGTTCAAGGCCAAAGGGAAGAAGAAACCCCTAAACATTCAATTTTCTAATCCTTTTAGATCACGTCAAAACAAAGAAAAAGAAATTTTAAAAAAGTGCAAGAGGTTGACTGTCAATCAAAATGGAAAATTAAAACTGCTCAACTGGCATTCCAAACTGGCTTTAAGTGTGAAGTTTTTCAACTTTTTCACACCTATCTACACTTTTACAAAACTTAAAAATCACACTGCCTCCTAGTCCTGATTTGGGAATCACTGCAGCAACACCAGCTAAATGTTTCCCTGTGTTAATTTCTGTGGCTTATGTTATGGAAGTTATAGTAGTTACTGAATTTCAAGCAACAAATTATTTTTATAATATTGAGTGTTTCATCCCTGAAAATTATTGCTTTAAATAAATATGTAGGGGCCGGCCGGTGGCGCAAGCAGTTAAGTGCGCATGCTCCGCCGCGGCGGCCCGGGGTTCGCCAGTTCAGATCCCAGGCGTACACAGACACACCGCTTGGCAAGCCACGCTGTGGCAGCATCCAATATAAAGTGGAGGAAGATGGGCACAGATGTTAGCCCAGGGCCAGTCTTCCTCAGCAAAAAAAAAAAAAAAAAAAAAGAGGAGGATTGGCAGATGTTAGCACAGGGCTGATCTTCCTCACAAAAATAAATAAATAAATAAATAAATAAATAAATAAATAAATAAATAAATAAATAAATAAGCAAGCAAGCTACTAAAAAGCATTGTGTATTATACGTTTATAATATGTTATACAAATGATTGGCTTCCCAGGCAATAGAATTGTACCTATGGCACATGGATTATCCTCACACCAATTACTATCAAAACAGAACATCTGTCTCCACCTACTTAGTCTAATGTAGAATTCTTACAAAGCAGTGTAGTGACATGTAAAGGAATCTGACTGAGATCTGGAATCAAATCCTATCTGAGATCCTGAGCAAGTCACTGATTCCCTCTGGGTCTTTGATTCCAAATGTGTTTTTTAAAAATGGTCTAATCAAGGTTTCTAAATTCTAAAATCTCCTTAGTCAATCACTAACTCAGCCTCCTATCTATTTCCAGCAACAGTTTATGGTACAAACCATCAAGTATATTAACATAGCCAAACATCAATCACTAATCACTTGATCCTTCTTAAATGCTAAACGCAGTCACTGTTTTCTGAGGCAATTGGAATTAAAAACAAAAAACAAGAAACAAAGATAATGTGAATGGAATGCGAGATTACATAAAAATATGATTGTAATCTGAGTTCAATGATACTAGGAGTATGCATTCTCCAAAGACAACTTTATGAATGAAAGGATTTCAAAAGATGGAAACACACATAAGACAATAATAGGCACCAATATAATGTGCCTCCTTTACTTCTTAGGAGTACTCAAGAGTCGCGTTGGGAGAGTATGAACCTCTATTATTGTCCTTTCCAAATCCTATCTACCTAGTAAGTTTTCCTGCCGTTTCACCGATGTACTGAATCTCACTGGCTTCTCTAGTTCTAACACTAGATCGACAACCTCCTAATTAGCCCACTAAGAACATACTCTTCTACGGACTTCTAGGAGATGAAGTATCACTTACTTAAAATTATACTCCCATATATTTATGATTATAGAATGCTAGAGCTAGAAAAGTCCTTAAAAGCATCCATCCAATTCATTTTATAAGGAAACTATAAAGCCTAAAGAAATTAATCAACCTATAGAAGGTCAGATTCCTCATTTAACCAGTCACTTAATCAAGGCAAAGATCCTTGCTGGCTACAGTATTTATGGACTGAGAGGTAAAACATGTTTAAAAATTAAAACACGGTCCTTTCATTTATCCACTCAAATACTAATTGAGCATCTACCATATACCATGCCAAGCACTGAGATTTGTGTGCTTCCTTCTAATGTAAGCTTGGCTAATTCACAGTTCCATATAAAACATCTATTACAAATTTGCATAGTACCTTCCCTTGAACCGCCTACAAGAATTATAACTTGTAAGGAGTGGACATTTTCTCAAAAAGCAGCAAAGATCCAATTTCAAGAAGTTGTTAGGGGGGCCGGCCCCGTGGCTTAGCGGTTAAGTGCTCGCCCTCCGCTGCTGGCGGCCTGGGTTCGGATCCTGGGCGCGCACCGACACACCACTTCTCTGGCTATGCTGAGGCCGCGTCCCACATACAGCAACTAGAAGGATGTGCAGCTATGACATACAACTATCTACTGGGGCTTTGGGGGGAAAAATATAAATAAATAAAAAAATCTTTAAAAAAAAAAAAAAAAGAAGTTGTTAGGAGAAAAAAAAAAGAGAGGGAATGGTGGAAAAGAAAATGCTACACATGCCAGGGAAAACCTAGCTACTCCTGATATTCAAAGTCCTCACCTTAGAAAACCATTGATAGTTCAAGTGAAAGAAGAAGACACTCCCCATCTTTAGTCACACTTCTAAATTATTAAAACCACCAATATGGACATCTACTTTAAGAATCATGCCAAATGCACCAATTTTATTAATGATTTTGGATCTTCAAAGAAGAAATTACTTGATAAGTCTGGGTCTTATTTTGTCCACAGAATGAGGAACTATAATGGTGGTTCTCAAACTTGACTGCGTACTAGAAGCACCTGAAGAAACTTTTTATAAATCCAGTGCCCAGGCTATACCCCAAAGTCAACTAAATCAGAATCTTGGTGGTGGGTGGGGCGGGGGGTGGTCTAATGGTTAAGATTCAGCCCTCTTACCACCGAAGTTCATTTCCTGGTCGGGGAACCACACCACCCGTGTGTCGGTTGGCATACTGTGGCAGCTGCGTGTTGCTGTGATGCTGAAAGCTATGCCACCGGAATTTCAAATACCAGCAGGATCACCCATGGTGGATGGGTTTCAGCAGAGCTTCCAGACTAAGACAGACTAGGAAGAAGGACCTGGCCACCCACTTCTGAAAAAACTGGCCACGAAAACCCTATGAATAGCAGCAGAGCATTGTCTGATATAGCACCAGAAGGTGAGAGGATGGCGCAAAAAGATCAGGCAGGGTTCTGTTCTGTATACAGGGTCGCTAGGAGTCGGAATTGACTCGATGGCACTAACAATAAGGGGTGGGACGCCAGCATGAGTAGTTTCTAAATCTCCCCAGATGTTTCCAATGTACAGTCAAAAGAACCACTGAACCAGACAATCTCTAGGGTCAATCTAATTTCAAAATTCTACATCTAAGTCAACTCATGTCCACTGAACCAGGTAATTTTAATGCTAATGAAGGTTAGTAATATAATTAAATTGTCTGCGAAAGACAGATAAAAGATTATTGAAAGGATATAGTAATTCACCAACATGAAAGTATGAACAATTGAAGTGAATGGCATATAGCAAGCATTCAAATATTCACTGACCAACCAGATATAAGACAGCAAAACCTAAAATCAGAAAGCTAAAAAAAATAGACAATATGAGCCAATAACACATTTAAGATATAAAACATTTACAAAAATAATTACAAATACATGATTCTACATGGTTATTTCTTAGTTTCCCTTTTTCTTATCAATTAATAGTCTCATAAGACTACTATCTTAAAATGACAGGCCAAAGAATCTTCCTCTAAATAATCTCTCCTACAGAGTTGATGTTAAAAATAAAGGCCTTTAAGATGAAATTCTGTACCTTTTTACAAATACGAAAGCTATATGAAAACACCCTAGTGTTGGGCTTAACTTTTCTCATCTTCTTTATGGGCTTTCATTGTTAATTCATGTTACTCTGTAGTTTGTCCCCTACACCCATACAAAAAATAATAATAATAAAAACAGCAACATGGGCCCGCCCCATGGCTTAGCAGTTAAGTGCACACGCTCCGCTGCTGGCAGCCCGGGTTCGGATCCCAGGCGCGCACCGACGCACCACTTCTCCGGCCATGCTGAGGCCGGGTCCCACATACAGCAACTAGAAGGATGTGCAGCTATGACATACAACTATCTACTGGGGCTTTGGGGGGAAAAAATAAATAAATAAAAATTAAAATACACAGAAAGTAAAAAAAGTGAGTGAGATGCCACCTTCAGCCTCTAGGGAGCTGAAGAGCAGGCCTTCCACTCTTCTAAAAAAAAAAAAAGCAACAAAAAAATTAAAACCATGATGTGTGGTTTATATGTTTTATTCTGGCTGATTTTGTCTTAAGCACTAGGTCGAAAAAATATTTATTCTATAGTAATCATAAGCATTAATACTTTTTTTGCTAAAGGAGACATATTATGTTCGGTAACTAAATTATCTAAAAATGATAACGCAGGGGCCGGCCCGGTGGCGCAAGCGGTTAAGTGCGCGCGCTCCGCTGTGGCAGCCCGGGGTTCGCCAGTTCAGATCCCGGACGCGCACCAACGCATTGCTTGTAGAGCCATGCTGTGGCAGCGTCCCATATAAAGTAGAGGAAGACAGGCACAGGTGTTAGCCCAGGGCCAATCTTCCTCGGCAAACAGAGGAGGATTGGCATCAAATGTTAGCTCAGGGCTAATCTTCCTCACCAAAAAGAGGAGGATTGGCATCAGATGTTAGCTCAGTGCTGATCTTCCTCACAAAAAATAAAAAATAAAAATGATAATGCACATAAACTTTAAGCCATTAGGCACCCAAAAAACAATTTCTTCCTAGCTAGTGGCTCACAGAAAATACAAATGTATTTTAATATTAAGTAATTCCTGCCAAATTTGTAAGATAAACATACTGCAAAATGTATATAGACGGCCAGAGCGTTTATGCACATTAGAGCACATACACATTTTGCACAGCACTATGTGAACCCTAGATCACTCAATAAACATAAATGATAGAATAACTCACCTTGAGATTATCTGCGACCGTCACTTCATTCCATTCCATGGATAACTGAAGTTTGATAGCCCAATATGAATCCAAATTCCCCAACAAAAATAAAATGCTTTTAAACTCTGCTTCCTAACTTGATTCTTTACAATATTTTGATAAATCTTCAGGAGTCTATGTAAGATTTTGTAACACAGTGCCTAGCTTATAACAAATAGTCCCTAAAAATTTATAATAAAAGGTCAAACTTTTAATTTGACAATAAATGAGAAGGGGGTTATCAGATTCAAATCAAATGTTCAATGAAATTTAAAAGAAATCAGATGACTGCACTATAACAGTATGGAAAAAAGGGACTAGAATAACAGATAGGATATATGGATTGTAGTCCCAATTCTACTGTTAACTGTTTGGGGGAATAGGAACAACACATTTAATATAATATATAATTGAACTAAGATTTCTTACCTGAAAAATGAAAGGAGATAGAATAATATAACTTCTTAGCTCCTTTTTAACACATAAAATTTAAGCAATTTATACTGCATGTTAGAAAAGTCGAAGCAATTTTTCTTCCATGAGGAAGAAAAGCTAAAGGCAGGCAACATAAAATAAATCAGCAACTAAAAAGTTGTAACTCTTCCACTGCATTCTGCCGTTACTACTGCATATCACAACTCTGAAAATATTTCTATTAAATCTACAGGTACCAGAAACAGTGTTTTTTACTGCTTGGGTTTATGACCAATTGGTAATTAAGACCAGAAACCAAAAGATAGCAATAATCTTGGGATTATTTCCCTATATAAAAACATCATATAAATAATGATACTTACACTAATAGTAATTTTATTTAAAAGGGAAAAAAAAACCTGCAAAGTACTTTACAGCAGTTTACACCAAATTTGTGGTTTCCCTCAATTGTCACAAGATGACAAAAGTAATTCTAATAAAACAATAAATAACTTTTAAAACTAGTTTTTTGAAAGTTTAAATCAAATACTATCACATTATTAGGACACTGCCTTACTCTAGAAATTAAAATTCTCCATTTTTACTTAGAAAAATATTAACAGGAGTTCTTACAGTCCCGAAGTGCTGATTAACTGTTCTGTTTAAATATCTCTTTATCTGAAAAATCATTAATATTGTGAGTGCAAAGGCCAATGTGGAAATCCATGCACATGAATTCTCTTTTCATAATAAACTAAAGATCAAGAGAAAATTACCCCAGCTTGTAACTTATCAAACCCAAAAATGACAGATATTCAAACATCTCTTCATTTATGAAAGACATAACCTTTACAGGCAACAAAAAAAAGTCAGCCCAAATTTTCATGCCAAAAGAGTTAACAGTAATAAAAATATAATACTTGACAACTAAAAAAGAAAAGGAAGACTTTGGGAGAGATAACTGCTTAATAGTATTGTCTGATCTACTCACAAGATTTATGGACATTTCATACCCGTGCCTAAAGACATGACAATTTGCCTAAGGAGTTTAATTTTAATATCAAAATTTTAAGCTTCACACGTAAGAACATTTAAATCCCTTGATATAAACAAAATTATTCCTATGTGAATCAGTACATATACACTTATATCCCAGCTCTGTCCAGTAAGCGGGCGTATAAGAGGTAATACCCCTGTAGCAACAAGCACATCCTGCACCCAGATGCTGGTTTCTAATAGCATTCTCCAATAAAAGAAACTAGGGGTCCCCAGAGAAACGACTGATTCTAGGACTAGGGTAGCGAAAACATAAGATGAACCTGGAGCATTTAGTAGTCCAGAAACTAAGAAAATGCTCAAGGAAAAAAAAAAAAAGGATGGGAGCATGTCAAATGGACACAGGAACAAACTTCAAAGTGCTCCAATACCAAAAGATGGAAAAAAATCTGAGCAATAAAATAATGTACTATTAAATTATAATCCAAAGTATAAAATAAATATACTTGAGTCCATACTGATATAGTTAATTGAATAAATAAATGAGGGAAAAGAGATAATCTTCCTTACAGAAGAATTCCAAATAATTTATATAGATGCTCCCTCCATCCAGGAAGTGGGGCTTAAATCCTCCTCCATTCCACCCCTTGTACATGGGTTGGATCTAATGACTTGCTTCCAAAGAATAGAATAGTGGGGGTAACTTTACAGTAAAGAAACCTGACAAACACTACCTCAGACAGGTGATCAAGGTTAACATCAACTGTGATAAGTCATGTTGACTATATGTACCCTTGATATTATGTGACGAAAATAGCACTTTACCTCCATGGTCTTCCTCCCAAAAAACCATATCCACAGTCTAATGATGAGAAAAACATCAGACAAACTCCAGTTGAGGCACATCCTACACACACCCGACCATTAGTCCTCAAAACTGACAAAGTCATGGAAAAGAAGGAAAGACTGAGAAACAGACATCAGAAGAGATGGAGGAGACATGATGACTGGATGCAATGTGATATCCTGGATGGGATCCTGGAAAAGTAGGATACATTCATGGAAAAACTATTAGAATATGAATAAAATCAAGAGTTTAGTTAATGTACCAATGTTGCTTTCTTAGTTTTTACAAATGAATCATGGTAATGTAAGATGTTGAACAACAGGAGAAACCCAGAGAGGGATAGACAAGGACTCTCTATACTATCTTTGCAACTTTTCTGTAATCTAAAATTATTTCCGAATAAAACATTTATTTTTGAAAAAACTATATACATGTGGCTAGATCAATCTAAAAAAATGTATGTCACAACTAAAAAATATAACAACGCAAAAGAACGTCATAGGCTCAGGCCATGGGCATTCTGCCACTGAATCTTTGATTTTGGATTCAAGTTTGGGAATGATTTACAGGCTAGAGAGAAGAAACATTCATCTTTTCAAAGGCTTAAAAGCTTAAGCCACTTACTTGCTCTTTTCTTCTTAACCACATCCAGTGATCAAGACCTACTGATTCTCGCTCCTCAACATCTCCGTTCCACTGCCTCTGTCAGGCATCTACTTTAAGGCTTTCATCTGTTTAGAGGCTGTAATTTGTCTCCCTACCATCACTTCTCCCATCCTATCAATTCCACACAACTGTCTTATTTCTGAAATACAAAACTTAAAAACCTTTGATGACACCGTACTTTAAACACAGACACTACACACACACACACAATTATGTACTAAAAGCCACAAAGTAATAACTGATATTGGCCTTTACCTACCTCTTACTACATCTTCAAGCACCCTATTCTCTAGCCAAAATAATCTGTTTCCAAAAGCCCACAATACTTTTGCTTTTTGTTTCTTTGTTTTTTAGTATTTTTCATCCTCCAGATTGTGAGCTCCTAAAAGATACGGAACAGCAGGTCTTACTTTTTCAAATTCATTCTCCACAGTCCAGCACAGGACTTCATGCAGAACAGATGCTTAATATATGTTTTTTAATTCTCTTAAAAACTAAGAGAATTAAAATTCCACATAAAATCAATTTGAAAATCTCAAAACAAAACCTCCTTAATAATCAGTTAACAAGCTCTGCTCAAAATTGGTTGACTGCACTGAAATCATCTTTTCAATTTCATATCAACTCAGATGACCAGCACCAAATTCAACTAGATCCTTAGATAAGCCATTATCTTTGACTGCAGCTGTGAGCAAAAATAAGACCACATGGAAAAGAAGAAGGCAAACAAGTGGATGGTAGAATTGAAAGTACCTCAAAGAAGTACAATCTATATGTTACAGACTTGTATTGCTATAGTATAGTCTACCTTTGAAACCAACATTTATGATCTCCACCATAAAGTACACTAACACCCAAAGTACAAGGACTAGGAAATCACAATATAGATCTCCGATTTATCCAACAATTTGGGGCACAATTTCTATAGCCAAGCCCTAGCTCTATTCACTACTCAGATTTCATTACTTGAGCACATTCTATTTTTCTTGCTTACTAGATTGGCAGCAACCTACACACACCTCACACTGAAGCTGGACGGAGAACAACAGTGCCCAAGGAGAAAAGGCAGAGCCAGTCAACTAAACAGGAGCCTGAGTTACCTGAAACCTGAGCTTCTGGGTCAACACCTGATTCCAAAACAATCCATATACAGTTGATCCACATTATTCGTGGATTCCATATTTGTGAATTTGCTAACTTGCTAAAATTTATTTGTAACCCCAAAATTCATTACTCAAGGCACTTTCACGGTCATTCAGGGACATGCACAGAGCAGTGAAAATTTTGAGTCATCCTATATGCACCGTCCCAACTGAGGGGGAACGAGGGAATGCCCTGCCTTCTTGATTCAGCTCTTGTACTATAAACAGTGGTTCTTTTCATGGTGTATTTTGTCACGTTTTTTGAATTTCTGTACTTTCTGTTGGTTATTTTACTATTTACAATGGCCCCCAAGCATAATGCTTAAGTACTGTCCAGTGTTCCTAAGCACAAGACAGCTGTGATGTGCCTTAGGGAGAAAATACATATGTTAGACAAGTTTCGTTCAGGTATGGGCTATAGTCCTGCTGTCCATGAGTTCAATGTTCATTAAGCAACAATATACACTAAATTAAATTCTAAGTGTCCTTTAACAGAAACACACATAAAACAAGATTATATATTGATCAGTTGACAAACAGGTTGTGACTAGAGGCTTGCGGGAACATAACCTTGCATTTCCCCTGAGCAATGACTCATTATTCGCTAATTCAGTGTTCTCAGTGACTTTCTAGAATATAACTATCTCAAATAATGAGATAGGGGCCGCCCCGTGGCTTAGCAGTTAGGTGCGTGAGCTCCACTACTATCGGTCTGGGTTTGGATCCCAGGTGCGCACTGACGCACCGCTTGTCCAGCCATGCTGAGGTGGCGTCCCACATACAACAACTAGAAGGATGTGCAACTATGACATACAACTATCTACTGGGGCTTTGGGGAGAAAAACGGAAAAAAAAAAAGGAGGAGGATTGGCAATAGATGTTAGCTCAAAGCCAGTCTTCCTCAGCAAAAAGAGGAGGATTGGCACGGATGTTAGCTCAGGGCTGATCTTCCTCACAAAAAAAAAAAAAAATTCTTCTTCTTCAAATAATGAGATAAATTAATGCTACTAACAACAATAACAATATAACTAATAAGAATATAAACGAATAGTACCTGATGAACCTTCTCCCAGGATTTGCAAATTCCAGGTCAAAAAACAAATATATTCTAAGTAAAAGAACTAAGATCGATGACAGGGGTAATTTTCTAGAGCCAACTTCTACTTGTGCCCAACTGTTTTTAGAATAGTGTTAATGCTACATTTTATAAAGTTTTAACATTTTGTTCTAAGTCACATCCGTTGGTGATAACTGTCTCCTATGAAATTCTGATTATTACTGCTTTAAAACAAGGGGTAAACCTACTAATCTTTTTTTTTTAATCTATTTCCTTCCTTCCTTCCTTCCTTCCTCCCTCCCTCCCTCCCTTCCTTCCTTCCTTCCTTCCTTTCTCCCAAAGCCCCAGTAGATAGTTGTACATCATAGTTGCACATCCTTCTAGTTGCTGTATGTGGGACGCAGCCTCAGCATGGCCGGAGAAACGGTGCATCGGTGCACGCCCGGGATCCGAACCAGGGTCGGCCCAAACCTACTAATCTTAAACAATTCTATTCTTTGAAGTGTTTACACAAAATTGGACAGTCTAAAACTTAATACAACAATTTCTGAATGCTCATACTACCAATACACATAAAAAATGATCTATTTAGGGAAATAAACATTCAGAATAATTCTCTAATTCTTTTTCATTACTTACATAAAATAGTCTCATTTTAAACAAAACAGGAAGAGAAGGAGAGGCAGAGGAAGAAGAAAAAGGAAAACTAAAACTGAAATTTTAACTAGATTTGCTATTTTTTAAAGTGTCCAAAATACAGTTTTAACAGCCAATTTTACTTCTTATTCAATGGGTAGATATTTCAGCTCCTTTTTTCTTCCACTGCTCTCTATATTGTTATTTAAAATAGTATTTCCCAGAGTATATTTCACAATGCTTTTGCAAAAGGGTTGCCTAGTCAAATAAGTTTAGAAACATATACTCTACCCTCTCCTGCCTTAGAGAGGCATGATGTGGATTTGAAAATCAAGGGCTCCAAAAAATGCTGCAGTAAATAAATTTAAGTTTAATTTGGATCCAAAAAATAATCTGACAACACCACCCTCTTTTCAAGAAACAAACCAACAAACACTTTATAAAATGTCAACATTGGACAAAATAGTCTATAGAAAGAAATTATATAATATAAAATAACATGAGCATAAAAATTAGGTTTACTTTTGGTTCTTCTAGACTTGGTCTTGACAGTCTCACCACAGTGAGACCAATAAACAGAAAGATGTACGTTCTACTACAGAGAAAATGTAATATGAAATCCAGATTCACTCCTGTACCCAATGCCTAAGCACAATCAAACCTAAGAGTGGTTTACAAGAAAACCATAAAAAATAAAAATTAAAAAAACCACAGTGAAACTCCATTTTAAATGGAAGAGTAGGCATTCAGTAAGTAATTATTGAACATGGATCACCATGTGATATAGATGCTTCAAAGTATTTAGAGGCAAAATGAAAATAAAATCAGGAAAAATAACTGGAAACAGCATTATATGCAACTCCAAAAATTAGTAAATCATCTGATAATTTGACTTCCTCTTTATTAAGGATCACAACATTTCCTGATTCAAAATATACGAAATGATTAAAAATAAAAACTTCACTGAGAAAAAATATAAGGAACTAGCATTTACAATTTTCAACATCTATTCTTTCCTTATTGAACCTTACCTAACCACCTACTTTAAAGATAAAGAATAAGCCCTAGGATTCAGTAAAACCCACTATCTTTATAAATACTATTAAATGGAAATGTGGTTGAAGGGCTGTTTTTCAACATCAAATGAGTGATTCTCTAAATTTTCCAATTCAGTAAGCAATATAACAATTTCTGATATGTATCTCATTTAACATCTACTCTATCTTTTCTCTCTTTAACCTAAAAGTAAATTAAGCATTTTCTAACCTTTTATTAAATTCATAAAACATGTCTATTGGAGAAAAATGTAAATAGAGATAGAAAAAAAGAAATTTTAAATTATCTACAATCCCTTCACCCAGAAATAAGATTTTTTTTAAAACGTTTGAGGGCCATTTATTAGACACTGTACCAGGCACCGCAGACAACTCTCTTTGCTTTTCATTTAATCATTCCAACTACCTGTAAATTGGCAATAGAGTGTCTGCAAAAAAAAAACTAACGCAAACCCAATAGCAAAAAACAAATAATCCAATTAAAAAATGGGCAAAGGACCTGAATAGACATTTTTCCAAAAAAGACATTTGAAAGGCCAAGTACATAAAAAGATGCTCAACTAGTCATTAGTGAAATGCAAATTAAAATCACAATGAGATATCACCTCACGCCTGTTAGAATGGCCATCACCAAAAAGTCAAGAGATGATAAATGCTGGCATCAATGTATCAAAAAGGGAACCCTTGTGCACTGTTGGTGGGATTGTAAATTGGTATAGCCACTACTGAAAACAGTATGGAAGAGCCTCAAAAACTTAAAAATAGAGCTACTAGGGGCTGGCCCCGTGGCGTAGCAGTTAAGTGTGCTCGCTCCACTGCTGGCAGCCCCCGGTTCAGATCCTGGGTGCGCACCGACACACCGCTTGTCAGGCCACGCTGTGGTGGCGTCCCACATAAAGTGGAGGAAGATCGGCACAGATGTTAGCTCCAGGCCAGTCTTCCTCAGCAAAAAGAGTGGATTGGCATGGATGGTAGCTCAGGGCTGACCTTCCTCACAAAAAAAAAAAAAAAAAAAATAGAACTACTATATGATCCAACAACTGCACTCCTGGGAATATATCCAAAGGCAATGAAAATACTAACTCGAAAAGATATCTTCACCCCCATGTTCATAGCAGCATTATATACAATAGCCAAGATATGGAAACAATCTACGTGTCCATCAACGGATGAATGGATAAAGAAGTTGTGGTATATATATTTACAATGGAATATTATTCTGCCATAAAAAATGAGGGAATCCTACCATTTCCAACAACATGAATAGACTTTGAATGTATTATGCTAAGTGAAATAAGTCAGACAAAGACAGATACTGTATGATCTCACTTATACGTGGAATCTAAAAAAAAAAAAAAAAAAACCAAATTAATAACAGAGATCAGACATGTGGTTACCAGAGGTGGAGGGTGGCGGGAGTGGGAATTGAAGGAAGGTGGTCAAAAGGTATAAATTTCCAGTTATAAAATAAATAAGTACTAGAGATGTAATGTACAACATGATGACTACAGTTAAAACTGCTACATAATATATAGGAAAGTTGTTAGAGTAAATTTTAAAAGTTCTCATCACAAGGAGAAATTTTTTTCTTCTTTCTTTTCTTTATATTGTATCTATATTAGATGATGAATGTTGGCTGAACCTATTGCAATGATCATTTCACAATATATGTAAATCAAACCATCATGCTGTATGCCTTAAACATATACAGTGATGTATGTCAATTATTTCTCAATAAAACTGGAAGAGAAAAAAAAAAAACACTAAGGCCATAAGAAGTTAGATATCTTGACTAAAGACACACACCTAATAAGAGAAGCAAAGCAAAAATTTGAACCCGAGTCTGTTGAGTTGATTTCTACTCATATGTACATGTGAGTATGTGAGCGTATCTTTAAACAAAAATTCAATTACAGTACGCATTTCGTTTTGTAATCAGCTTTCATCACTGACATCTACCATAAATATCTTTAGGAAGCAAAAGACTACAAGATAGTCTTTCACTCCAAAATCTTTATTCACTCCATCAAGCCATTCATTTTAGATATTTAAGTTCTTGCTATTTTTTTGACAACTTTAAGCAATGTTGCAATACACATCTGCAGCTTGATAACGTGTGGCCTTGGACAAGTCAGCTGACCTTCTGGAGCCTCTTAAGGGTGCTCTGAAAATTATGCAAATTAAAAAGCAGTTGCTGGCATAAAAATTAAGCTCTAAATGGTAGTTTGTTCAAATATCCTTACTTGCTTTCTTATAATAAATTTCTAGAAGAAAAAATTGCTAAGTCAAAGGGCATGTACATATTCAATGCTCTTAGTGCATATTACCAAAGAACTCTCCAAAAATGTTATAAAATTTGTGTGCCCACCATTCCTGTATGAGACTACCTATTTCTTAAACCCCTAGAAAAACTGGGTATTATCCTTCTTTTTCCAACATTTTTCCAATTTCATGAACAAAAAAATGGCATTTCATGCAAACTGCATCTTTAATTTCTAGTGAAAATCATTTTTTCATATATTTTAGGCCATTTGTATTTCTTCTTTTTCTACTTTTTCCTTTTCTCTTGCCCACTATTGATGTGTCTGCCTTTCTTATCAAGTTCTTTAAGGACAGTATCTGTCATGTTGCAAATAATTTTCCCCAATGATATTTAGTCACTAATGTTTGTAATAAAAAGAAAAGGCTGGGGCCAACCCTGTGGCTTAGTGGTTAAGTGCACACGCTCTGCTACTGGCGGCCCGGGTTCGGATCCTGGGCGCACACTGATGCACCGCTTCTCTGGCCATGCTGAGGTGGAGTCCTCACATACAGCAACTAGAAGGATGTGCAGCTATGACATACAACTATCTACTGGGGCTTTGGGGAAAAAAAGGAGGAGGACTGGCAGTAGAAGTTAGCTCAGAGCCGGTCTTGCTCAGCAAAAAGAGGATTGGTATGGATGTTAGCTCAGGGCTGATCTTCCTCACAAAAAAAAAAAAAAAAAGGCTAGTTAATAGAACAGTAATGTGTAAAATAAAAAAGAAGAATTGTTGGATTAATGTTGTAAATCGTGAGTCTTTTAAAAAAAACAAAAACCTTATTTTAGAATAGTTTTAGCAGATTTTGGAAAAGCTGATATAAACATCGGTGTGCAGGTTTTTTTGTAGACAAGTTTTCAACTCTTTTAGGTAAATACCAAGGAACATGATTGCTGTATCATATGGTAAGAGTATATTTAGTTTTGTAAGAAACCACCAAATTGTCTCCAAAGTGGCTGTACCATTTTCATTCCCACCAGCAACGTATGAACTTTCCTGCTGCTCCACATCCTTGCCAGCATTTGGTATTGTCAGTGTTCTGGGTTTTGGCCATTCTAATAGGTATGTAGTGGTATCTCACTGTTGTTTTAATTTGCATTACCCTGATAACATTTGTTATGTTCTTTTCATATGCTTATTTGCCAACTGTGTATCTTCTTTGGTGACTAATACTTCTTAAACTTGTATTTTCTATACCTGGGCTATCCAATATGGTAGCCACTAGTCACAGTGGCTATGGAATGCTTGAAATGTAGCTGATCCTAGTGGAGATACGCTGTAAGTGTAAAACACACTGAATTTCAAAGACTTGGTCTGAAAAAAAGAACGTAAAATATCAGTAAGTTTTTAAATAGCTTAAATGTTGAAATGACAATATTTTTGGATATTCTGGGTAAATAAAACTTACTGCACCTGTTTCATTTTACATTTTTTAAGTGGCTACTAGCAAATTTAAAATTACATGTGTGGCTTACATCATATTTCTACCAGACAGCACTGATCTATATATAGCCTGTATTTTGACAATTGTATTGGGCAAATACTGAATTCTCCGCAGTACTTTCTGAATAGTATTATGATAATAAGGAAATAAAAGGAAGAAAGCAAGTTGTTTAAAAAGCAAACCATCAACAGAACTTGATCAAAAGTATTTAAAATTATAGCTTTGCTTTCTTCATAAATCCTCAACCCACCAAGATGTTACAAGCAGTTTCTTGCAATAGCAATGCTGTTACTTACAATGTTCTGAAAAATGCATAATTTCAGAAGATACTCAAGAACATTCTGGAACCTGGCCGGCTACAAGTACCGGGGTAATATGTATCATAGTTCAATTTCAGTAGGTTGAATATGTGAAGAGAAGCAATGACTGGAGGATACCTAAAACAGTTTTTTTAAATAATAAAATGAACTGAGACTACTGGAAAGAATGGGAGAACAGATTAATGACAGCTTATGACCCAGCTTTAGCCAAATCAAAATTAAATCAAGTACGTATTGAGTTTATAAACTCAACAACATGGAAAGGATAGAAACAAATGGAACTGAGGAGTAAGAAATACAACAGGAGAACATTCTAAATATCCATTACTAAGAGACTAGATTAACTGTGATACCATGGAATACTATACATCAACTAAAATAAATGAACCAAATATATGTCAGTATGAAGAGACCTCAAAAAATACAGCTGAGAAAAAGGCAAGTTGGGCCAGCCCCGTGGCTTGGCGGCTAAGTGCGCGCGCTCCGCTACTGGCGGCCTGCGGATCCCGGGCACGCACCAACACACCGCTTCTCTGGCCATGCTGAGGTCGTGTCCCACATACAGCAACTAGAAGGATGTGCAGCTATGACATACAACTATCTACTGGGGCTTTGGGGAAAAAAAACGAGGAAGATTGGCAATAGATGTTAGCTCAGAGCCGGTCTTCCTCAGCAAAAAGAGGAGGATTAGCATGGATGTTAGCTCAGGGCTGATCTTCCTCACAAAAAAAAAAAAAAAAAAGAAAAAGAAAAAGGCAAGTTGCAGAACGATATGAAGCATGATAGTATTTAGATGAACTTCAAAAACACAAAATTATGGTTTATGGAGATACACATGGAGCAAAAGAATAAAAACATGGATTGCAAGGACATCCACTAAATTCTCAACACTGGTTGGTTCTGGGTGAGAGGAAGGAGTATGAGGCTAGAGAAGGAAAAAAAGGGTCTTTCGCTATAGTGTGCCATTGTTTCTACGTCAGAAACACACACACACACACAGAGGAAAAAGTAATATGTAAAAAAGGAAATTACAAAAAGATCAATGGGCTTCTGGCTACTGTAAAATATCTTCGTTGAACAAACTGACTATATGCGTCTGGACCACATTCTCCTCTCACAGTCCCCCACACACAACCCAATGCCATATTCATGTCTATTATTGGAGGCTACATTTATAGAATCTAAAGATCTCCATGGCAACAATATGGTCTGTCAAATAGGGAGGCATTTGTTTAGACTCAGAGAAAACACTTTCCCCTAAAAGCACCCTGCCTATCTAAAAAAAAAAAAAAAAAGCTAGAAACATACTCCATACAACTCACTCCCCAACAAATATCAACTTCAAGGCAAACACGTAACATTTGATTGAGCTCTTATTCAGAGCATTATATGTATATCCCTGTAACTGTAAAAAATTTAAAAAATTTGATCCAAGCCCTCAGTCAAGATAAACTATTCTATCATATGGTTTCTACAAATCCTTTTATTAAGCAACTAGTTAGGGGCCCAGTGGAATATTTTGCACCAGAAAATATATTCTCCATGAGTATACCATACAATAGAGAAAAGACATTCCAAACATATATTTTTATGTACCTCTCATTTTTATGGGTTTCCATTTAGTGTGGGCGTCCTTATAGAATCTTTGGGATCCAGGCAAGGGAAGATTAAGATCTGAACCAAAAGTGCCAAAAATACCAACATTTTTCATTAACAAAATTAGACGAAATGGGTATTTATTGTAAAAAGAACGAATTTCTTCTTAATACCTGAAAAGCACTCAAGGAAATTTTGTGTGTGTGTGTGTGTGAGGAAGACTGGCCTTGAGCTAACATCTGTGCCAATCTTCCTTTATTTTGTATGTGGGACGCTGCCACAGGATGGCCTGATGAGCGGTGTGTAGGTCTGTGCCGGGGATCTGAACCCGCAAACCCCGGGCTGCTGAAGCAGAGCACACAAACTTAACCATTACACCACCACGACAGCCCTAAGGAAAATTTTTTAATGTTTTAAAATAAACAGGTATTTATTTTAATACTAGAAGCCCAATTCACAAACTACATTTGTTCCTCTTGATTACTTGGATCTAAACTAACACAGTGCTTAAGAGCCACAGGTTCTTGAACCCAAGTCCCTGAATTCCAGCACCAGCTCTATCACTTACCACCTGTATCAGCCCTGAGAAGTCACTGCAATTGCAAAGCCTCCTCCAAAAAATGGGATATGTCCTTTATATATTGTAGATGAAATGTTTTACACAGAAAGTATTCAATAAATGTATGCTATTAGTTACTACTACCTATAAGCTAGAAGACTTTTTTAAGTTAACCATTGCTTTCTGTAATTTAAAACACCGAAACACTGAAAACCAAAAAAAAACCAAAAGGGACTCTTTTAGAACTACGATATGTTTTAAGTGATCTTTTTTATTTATTAGCAATAAACTTGTTCAGTCTACCCTTTCATGCCCAAATGCATTATATATTATTTTTCTGGTCTTTTTTTTTTATGTAAACCATGAAGTCTTCTGGCAAATCAACCCTTCCTCCACAGCAGCTGTTGTGTGAAACTGACTCACGAAATGTAGACATAGAAATGAAATATTTGATCATCTGGTCCCATCCACTTGCCAATGTACCAGTAGGATTTTTCCATCCTATGACTTATTTTCAAATACTGCAAATAAATTGCTTATTGGTTTTGTTAAAAATCAATCTGGACTCATCATACATGAGAAAAAATGTTCCTCATTTTGTCAAAGCTATAAATCCATTAACTTCTGATTATAACAAAAAGGAAACAGAATAAAACAAGATATTACCATGAATTTTTAATGCTCTGAATGGCATTAAGGTATCTCTTTTTGCTTTCAAAGTCAAAAAAGAAAAATAAATATCCAAGTCATTTTTTAAATTGTTCTCCGTAACATTCTTTGCTATAAAGAGTAAAACTGCTATTCTTATAATCTTAGGTGTAAACAACGTGGAAAAGACGTTTGGTCACATACTCAGAAGGTACAGAGAATTCTTTGTCTTCTGTTCTGCACACATGCCCCAAACAACACTGATACACACTGAGAGGAGCACTTCTGTTATGTTATAGAGGTGCTACGCTTTCAGGATCCTATTGTTTGTTGAGCTTGTCTCCACTTAATATTAAGCATTTCTTAATGACATATAGGTAAAACTGGGTAAAACTACCTTCGATCTTAGCCAGTAAACATAAGAAAATATGTTCAACCTCACTCAGCATCAAAGAAATGTTATCTAAACACTGTGATGCAATTTTTCACTTCTCAGACTGGCAAAATTGGAAACATTTAATGAAAACCCATTGCTGGCATGGGTTTTCACACACTGTTGGAGGAAATATAAATTGGTACAACTTTTTCAATGAGCCATTTGGCAATATCCACCAAAATGTTAACTATATATATATATATACTTAGACTTGGTAATTTCATTACCAGGAATCTAACCTATGTATCTATTCACAAAAAGCATCCACAAACACATACACATACATATATAATGATATACACCTCGCACTTTTTGTAAGGGGTCATGGAACCCGGAAACACTCTAAATGCCACCCTTGGGGGACTACTGAGATAAATGACGATGCATCCAGGGGAATGTTGTACATCCTCTGAACGGAATGAGGCTGACCTCAGGATCATCTCACAGAAATGTTATTTAAAAGAAAAGGCAAGAACTGTGTGCACAGAATGACTCCACTTGCTTAAATTACTTTCAAAAAATCCAACTATGCTGTAGGATCATAAAACTTTTTGGCCAAGTATATAAAAACGTATTAGAGACTCTGGGATGGTGGCATACAGGAGGGACTCTTACTTTTACTTATGTTGTTTTAGATTAGGTTCTAGACTATTTTTCTATTAAAATAAATATTTCTAGAAAAAAATTTGAGGTACAAAATAGATTCAACGTCACTGCTTATAAGATCTTCCATTAGACATTAAGTTGGCATTATCAATGTTAAATTCTCTCCTCCCAGTTCTCATCTGCTAAATAGATGCTGGTCTTGATTTCATTTTCTACTTCTTTGTGTGCTAGAGAACTATCACTGAGACCCTTTCTTCATACCAATCCCCCCATAACTAGAAGAGTCTTCCACAATACTACCTTGGTTATCCAGTTCCCCATTTTCCCAGCCCGCAGCAAATCCTGAATTCTCTGATATTTTCAACACTTAAAGCTGTCACCACACAATCTAACATTTGGCAATTACAAAAGAAACATCCCAAAAATACTTTAAGAAATAGTAATAACACTGGAATTAATATATAGCTTCCAAAAACAACTGCTTTAAAAGAGAAAGGTAAGTTCAGGTTTGTTTGCTGCTTACCTGCTGGATTTCCAGGAGGAGGCAGTGTTTTTTAAATATTATAGCTGGCATTTTCCCAACTTTCTTGAATATATCTATGTAAAAGTAAAATCATGTGGCTATACGAAACCATACTAAGCATTATGAATCATACTAAAATTATCTCTACCTAAAATGAAACTTATCTCCTTACAGTGTAAAACATTGAAAACACTGAGGCTAAACACCAAATGGATTAATCTGTGAAAATACGACCGAATAAATTTTCACACCTTTAATCTGCAACATGCAATCTTAATAAAGACCATTTATCATCCATAGTAGCGATGAAAGAAAAGACCACCTGGCATTCCACTAAATCTAACATTCTTAAAAAGGTTACTTGTAATGGTGAAATATTCCATTGAAATTCTCAGAGCATGGATCTCCATTTCCCTTTCAAAAAAGTGCCTCTCAGCACGCAATTCCTGTTTACTGGATTTCATTCTTCCTGTTTAATGACTCCTCCACCCCTGGTGTGACAAAACCAAAAACCTGAGGAATCTATTTTCAGCACAGATATTTACTTAGGTATTTTCTAGTTAATCAACAGGATGCAAAGTTGTTTATGCCTGACAGAAATCTGCCTGCTTTGTTCACTGTCCACTTGCCCACATTGAACAAAGGAAAATCTCTGAACAAAGTTTATTTAACAAAAGATAACTTTAGAATAATTTTGAGCTTAATATCCCTCCAATAACTATATTTCACGATTTAAAATTACAAAATAACCTTTAAGGAAAAAATTAAAAGCGCTCTGTATATTTTGGGTATATACGACAGTAGGGGGACATTGCTCAAAATGACTTAGAATCTTCTTTTGCCATTCTATGCTCTAAAGGTGTGCTTTACACTCTTCTCAAAGCCCTAAGTATTACAGAATTATAATGTGAAATGAGATTGAAGAAAGTGTACAGAAGAGGCTGCTAGGGAACCAACAATCCTTTCCATAGAAACAGTTATGGGGTCCATCATTTGACACCTGCACGTTCAATTTTCTTTCACTCTTTTTCATCACCTTATCCCTGCGCTTCCACACTGCTGTATGAATTATTCTCCTACGGGAATTGCCCTCACTGGACTGTGAGTTCCCTGCACTATGTCTTATTCATCTCTGTATCCCATTGTACCTAGCAGCACAGTGCCACACACCCAGCAGATGTGTTCAAAAATATTTGCCACATGACAGAGTGCCTCAGGTATGCAAGTGTGCACCTCCCAGAATTTTGCACTGTTATGACTTATGCTATTGCATTCACCCATTCACTGAAAATGTTACCTAACCAGATGCACCAAATTGCTTGAGACTCTATTTCATGGAAAATTTACAGTATTCTTCTGCTCTGACTATTTCAATTCATTATTGTCCAGAAATCCCCTTCAGGTCATAGTTATGTTGAGTACCCTTTCAATGTACGTGGACTAACCCTAACCTAGGACTACATGATTCGTATCCTGGTCCTTTTATTTTTGGTTCAAATGGTATCAGAGATCACTTTTATGCTCCAAACAGTGAGTGGTAAATAGATAAAGATATGGTATAAGATTATTACATTACATTCCCTAATCTTTTCAATCAATCAAACTCAAAATATAAATTCAAAATTCTCTTGCCTTCATCATTTAAAAAAACAATACAGCTGGGGGAAAAAAAAATTTTCTCCCAACACAAAAATTCTATTCCTTCATATGAATCTTTCTATTTCCCAAATATTAAGTTAACTAACTCACCACAAGGAGAGCCACTTTACTCTCATTGGTATACTAGAGTCTATTTATTCAACACAACAAGATTTGAACAGAGTGGAATTTTAACAAGGTTGGCGTATATGCTAAGGTTTGATCTTACTCTTACTTCTCCCCATACCTGACTAAATTTCAAAAGCTGAAAAGAGATAAAATTTTATTCAATATGGCAATGGAAACTGATAACCAAACTATTTGTATCAGTCTTTATAACTTTAGGTGGATAACACGGAGATATGAAAATATGAACCCTATACTTTTCTACTTTTTATCAAAAAGAAGGGACTATTCTATGTCAATGCTTGTAGATGTTTTGGGTATAGAGACCCATTTTGTGTATATGCGTGTGTGTGTGTGTTTCTCCACCTATCCCAAATCACACGCCCTTTCAGCTGAGTAGTGGTGGGATGAAACAAATACCAACATAAAAGCTCCACGGAGATACCTCTTATTCCAATACTTCCCTAGAGAAAGCCAGTGGTTGATATATCAGGCCACATTATGTGGTAAAATTAAACCATATTCATTAAGGTTACACTAATTAGTAATTCACTCTGTGCAAAAGTTGATTATACCACAAACATGCTTGCAAATTCATAATGCAATTAAATCTGTATATGGGCACATTTACCCGACTTAAGAAAAGAATTTAAGAATCCTAATGCATTAGTTGAATGCTGATTACAAATTAACAATTTCTTAATTCATTAAATCAATTCCATCAGGATAAAGAAATAGTTTTTTAAGTATTACTGTTACTCTTTGTGCTTATAGGTAATGAGTTGCATGTATTTAAACATTCTACAGTGTAAGCATCTCAGAAATTTAAACTACCCTTCCCAGTAAACTTAAATCCTGTATTATTTTTGCACTTACAACTCACTCTCACTTCCTAGAATGGTGCTTCAGGTATAAATACCTAAAAAGATGTGTTCTTTGTTGTTGTTTTTTTCACACACAAGAGAAATGCAAAATAATACCAGTATTTAAACATGCTACCATGGTAAGTGTTATGAATGGAACTGTGTTCCCCTAAAACTCATATGGTGAAGCCCAAATCCCCATTGTGATGATATTTGAAGATAGAGCCTTTAGGAGGTAATTAGGGTTAGATGAGTCATGAGGGAAGGCCTTGGTCTAATGGGATAGGCGTCCTTATAAATAAAGGAGAGACATCAGAGCTCTCTTTCTCTGCATTTGCACAGAGGAAAGTCCACGTGAGAACACAGTAAGAAGGCAGCCCCTGGCAAGCCAGGAAGATCTCTCACCAGAAACTGAATCAGTCAGAACCTTGATTTTGAACTTCTAGCCTCTAGAACCGTGAGAAAATAAATTCCTGTTGTTTAAGCCATTCAGTCTACGCTATCTAGTTACGGCAGCCTGAGCAGACTAATACAGTAAGATTCCTAAACCCCGTAAAGTTAAGCCAAAGTAAGTTTCAAAAGCAAATTAAATAATATATTCAAATGAATCTCCAGACCTACTGAACATAGCCAAAATACAGTCACCAGCAAAACTCTCACTTTTTCTGATTACAAATAACTTACGATGCATATAAATTTAACTTCTTACAGAGTCTAAGCATTAGAAATCTATGGCCATTAGGGACAAGAAGACTAGGATCAAGGACAGCATGATCATGGCGAGGAATAGAGGTCACGAGGGGGCAGTGCGAAGAGCTCCATCTCAGCTGCATGCTCTGCTGTTTAATGTCTGCATATTTCCAGAAATTATTGCTTAAGAAGGGTTACCAAACTTTCTCATGACTTGATAAAGTTACATGGTATTAAAGTTCATTTGAAAGAAAGTAATATACACTTCAAATACCAGAAACTATTAGAGTAAAATATATCATTACAGAAAACAATATTGAAATTTACACTTCAAGTCTATTCAACTAATATTTATTAAAGATCTCCTACATGTCAAGTGCTGCGCTAGACACTCACTTCACCAAGAAAAGATAAAGACTTCCAATGACAAAGAGATGACAGGTGTGAGTTAAAAATCATCATAGCCTTAAATCTCTAGCCCAGTGAACTCCAAACTACTTACCTGATGACAAGTCTTTGGATCACAAATAGGCATCCCAAACTCTACTTATTCTAAAACCGAACTCCTGATCACTATACCACCCACGACACCATCGCATCCCTCTTTTTAATTAAACCTGATCTTCCCAAAGTCCTGTTCTCTAATAAATATCATCCCCATCCTTGCAGAAACCCTGAAGTCATCACCTTGAGTCCTCTTTCTTCCACACCCAAATCTAATATATCTTGTCTGTTCTACTTTCATAATATATCCAACATGTGACCATTTCTCCCTCCCACCACCTGCAATTACAATGAGCTGATTGTATTAGCTCCCTGACTAGTCTCCCTGTTTCTACCCTCTCCTTTCTACTGATTCTCAACCCAGCATTCAGAATGATCTTACCAGACTGCTACTCAAATCCCTCCAATGATTCCCCAACATGCTCAGAATAAATGCCGAAGTCCCTACATAATCCCCTGCTAACCCTCTGACGTCACCACCTTCCATTTGCCACTACCTCACTGCTCCAGCCCTGAAGCTTCCATTCCTCACCATGCCAAGACAAGATTTCACGTAGAAAGTCTTTGATGTTTTCTCCTCTGTTCACCACAAAGCTGGCTCCATCACTTCATCCAGACCTTCTTCAAATACCACTGCACCATCAGTGAAGCCTTCCAAATGTGGCCTTACTCAACTTAATTTTCTTCTATAATACTTATCAACATCTGACATGCTATATATTGTCTTGTTTTCATGCCTCCTCTCACTAGAATGTAAGCTCCATGTACTAAGAAAGAGTTTTGTTGTTGTTCATAGCTGTATCCTCAATACCTAGAACAGCAAGTGGCACACAGTAGACCCTCAATAAACATGTTGCATTAATTAATTTATTTACAAGGACTCATGGGAGTAGTGAATGTTTATGGATATCTGCTAAGATACAAATATTTCTGCAGTGAGGTTCACTGTAAAAGGAAAAAATTAAAACAAAAAACCATCTACTTTAATACAAAAGGTTCCTAGGCTCACCTCCCAGACCCTTGGAGGCTTTCTATGCAGCCACATCCTCATGTTTGCAAGGAGACATTCCCTATCTTTGTCAGAAAAATTACTCACATCACACAGGGAATATTTCAGCAATAGGAAAATATTTTTCTGAGAACATACCTACAAAACTATGGTAAAATCTGGGAAAAATATTTTTTCACAATTTTTAAAACATATCCATTTATTATATAAGTGGGGAAACTGCAGACCTCTAATTTACCTCTTAGGTAAATTAAACCAGCATTAAAAAATATACATATTTGCATTTAGCCAAAACATCAGAATGAGTAATGATTCTGCTACAAATAAAAATTATTTTGTAGAACTTTGCAAAGTTACAAAGTGGCATTCAATCTGATAAAGGACTTATATCCAGAATATATAAAGAACTCACACAACTCAAGGGAAAACCCCTAATCTTTTTAAAACACTAAATGCAATGTGGTACCCTGAAATGAATCTTGAACAGAAAGACATTAGTGGAAAAACTGGTAAAACACAAATAAAGTCTATAGTTTAGTAAACAGTATCGTCCCAACATTAATTTCTTTGTTTTGATGAATATACCATGGTTCTGTAAGGTGTTAACAGTAGAAGAACCTGAGTGACAGGTATACAGGAACTCTACTATTTTGGCAACTTTTATGTAAATCTAAAATTATCTCAAAATAAAAAGTTAAAAGGGGGACTGGCCTGGTGGCGTAGTGGTTGGGTTCCCACACGCTGCTTCCGCAGCCTAAGGTTTGCAGGTTCGGATCCAGGGCACAGACCTACACACCGCTCATCAAGCCATGCTGTGGTAATGTCCCACATGTAAAACAGAGGAAGATTGGGCCAGCCCTGTGGCTTAGTGGTTAAGTGCACGCGCTCCGCTACTGGCGGCCTGGGTTTGGATCCCGGGCGCACACCGACGCACCGCTTCTCCGGCCATGCTGAGGCCACATCCCACATACAGCAACTAGAAGGATGTGTAACTATGACATACAACTATCTACTGGGGTTTGGAGGGAAGAAAAAGGAGGAGGATTGGCAATAGGTGTTAGCTCAGAGCCGGTCTTCCTCAGCAAAAAGAGGAGGATTAGCACGAATGTTAGCTCAGGGCTGATCTTCCTCACAAAAAAAAAAAAAAAATAGAGGAAGATGATTGGCAACAGATGTTAGCTCAGGGCCAATCTTCCTCACCAAAAAAAAAAAAAAAAAGTTAAGAGGGGGAGGGGGGCAAAATATACACAAAGAACTTCACCAAAGAGATGTGGATGGCAAGTAAGTATATGAAAAGATTCTCATCATTAATAATTACAGAAATGCAAACTTGTACATGAATGTTTACAGCAGCATTATAACAGCCAAAAGGCAGAAACAACCCAAACGTCTATCAACTGAAATGGATTAACAAAATGTGGTATCATCCATATGATGAATACTATTTGGCCATAAAAACGAATGAAGTGCTGGTATGTAATACAATATGGATGAACTTTGAAAATATTATGCTAAATGAAACAAGCCAGTCAGAAAAAAACATGTATTATATTATTCCATTCATATGAAATGTCCAGAGTAGGAAAATCTATAGAGACAGAAAGTAGATTCATGGTTGCTCAGGACAGGGGAGATAGAGGAAAGGGAGTGATGGCTAAAGGGTGCAGGGATTTTCTTTCTGAGGTGATGAAAATGTTTTAAAATTGACTGTGGTGACTATTGCACACATCTGTGAAAATACTAAAAACCACTGACTGTATACTTTGAGTGAATTGTATGGTATGTGAATATATATCTCAATAAAGCTCTTTTGAAAAAACGTAACTAGATACCATTACACACCTACAGATGGCTTAAAAAATAAAACTGACAAATCCAAGTGCTGACTAGAACGCAGAACAACTGGAACTTTCATACACTGCTAATGGAAATACAACATGAGACAGGTGCTTTAGAAAAGAGTTCATCAGGCCGGCCCCGTGGCTTAGCGGTTAAGTGCGCGCGCTCTGATGCTGGCTGCCCGGGTTCGGATCCCGGGAGCGCCCCGAGGCACCACTTCTCCGTCCAACGCGAGGCCGAGTCCCACGTACAGCAACTAGAAGGATGTGAACCTATGACGTACAACTATCTACTGGGGCTTTGGGGGGAAAAAACTGAATAAATAAAATCTTTAAAAAAAAAAAAAAGAAAAGAGTTCATCAGTTTCTCATAAAGTTAAACATACCCTGACCACATATCCCAGCCATCCCATACTTAGGTATCTGACAAGAAAAATAAAAATATACATCCACATAAATACTTATATATGAATGTTTGTAGCAGCTTTATTAACAATTGCCAAAAATTGGAAGCAACTCAAATATCCACCAATTGGCGATGGATAAACAAATTTTAGTACATCTATACAATGAAATACTACTCAGCAATAAAAAGAAAAAAACTACATTTACATGCCACAGCATGGCAGAATCTCAAAAGCGTTATGTTTAATGAAAAAAGCCATACAAAAAGATTGCACACTATATGATTCCATATATACAACATTCTGGAAAAGGCAAAACTATAGGAATAGAAATCAGATCTCTGGTTGCCAGAGGCATGGCTAGCCAGAGGAAACTGACTACCAAAAGGGACAAGGGCAGGCTGGCCCAGTGGCGTAGCAGTTAAGTTCCGGCGCTCTGCTTTGGCGGACCAGGGTTCGTGGGTTCAGATCCCGGCCAGGACCGACGCACCATTTGTAAAGCCAGGCTGTGGTGGCATCCCATATAAAGTAGAGGAGGAAGGGCACCCATGTTAGGCCAGGGCCAATCTTCCTCAGCAAAAAGAGGAGGATTGGCAATGGATGTTAGCTCAGGGCTAATCTTCCTCACAAAAAAAAAAAGGGGGGGAGGGAGAGAGACAAGGGAACTTTTCAGGGTGATGAAAATGTCTTTATTTTTATTGTGGTTGTGGTTATGTGACTGTACACATGCTAAAACTCATAGAATTTTACACTTAAAAAGATTAAATCTTACTATATATGAATTATATATGACTTTTGAAAAAGTTGCATCCTACTTAAAATTGCATCTTGATTTTTTTTTTTAATTCCTAATATGTACAATGATGGTAGTAGTGTAAACTGCTACTACGACATCCATCAAAACCAGAAATACAAGTACTCTTGGGTCCAGCAGAAACATACTAGATCACATAAGTAAGAGATATTCATTGTAGCACTGTGAATATTCTGTAATGGTTAAACACACACACGCACACACCCCATAATGGAGCTCTTTATGTACTGTTCTAGAGAGATCCCCAAATTATATTTTGTGTTAAATAAATAAACGAGAGATGGATATGTAGATATAATTTTGAGGGTGGGGAAATATATTTTGTATGGGTCTAGATATGGTTTTTTAAAAAAAAAAAATCTTTGGAAGAATAAACAAGCAACTAAAATCACCCACTGTCATTGGGGGATTGGGAATTGGGCAGACGTGGAACAGAGAGCAGGAAGTAAGACTCACCACTGTATACCTTTGTAATGTGTGACGCATGCAGAAAAACTAAATAATATTTGAAACACTAATTTTAAAAATATATAGTTTAAGTACAACTTATGAACATTTTTGGAACACTGAAAACAATCCTGAGAAAGAAAACATTATCATGTCCACTTACAATGCAAGTTAACTTTCAATTACCAGAAGAAAATGAGCAATCCAAGTAGGAGAATATGTACTTAACCTTTCTTTCTGACCCCAGTACCCCACAAAAATAGAAGAAAATACGGAGTATAGGAAATAGAGAACAAAGAATGTTTTGGAAGGAAAAGGTATAATTTTTTTTAAAGGAGGCATAAAGGAGAAAACTCAGATAAAAAAAGCCAAGAACTTGTTACACCTTTGAAAACCCTCTATCTTTCTGTCCTGGAGTGCTGTGGTCTTCTAAAGGAAGGATGATATTTTCTATGTCTTGTAAGGGCCAAAAAGAAACAAATAGGACTTTTTGCCACAGAAACAAAGTGACACACGTCCTCTGCAATAGAACGACTCAAAGATATCATTTAAACACAGATACACAACCGGCACAACCAGAGCATCTGGATGGATTATTTTAGGATTTCAGAAGCACTTAAGATTCCTTAAGATCTCACATTCCAAAATCTAGCAATCTGTCTTTCATTCTATAGTGGAGACCGTGAAGTACAATCATAAAATGGTGTTAGAGCTAGATAACTTCAGATAACTTAAATGGTATCTCTGTGCAAGATATAAGCTTATGAATTAATTCTTAGCATATCTGAATAAATGTTTCTCAATTCCGGTCAAACTCTAGTCTGATTAGCCCTTTGTGAATACTGTGGCCAGACAACAAAGTTCACTCACAAGCTAAGACATTATCCTCATGGCAACAGTTAGAAAAGCAGAAGTGCCAGGAATGTTTTACCCTCTAACTTGCTAGTTTCAAAGGCTATATAACCCATTCAAATCTGGTGCCTGGTAGCAATCTCCCAAACCTTTCCCTGGCTTTTTCAGTCAGCATGGAAAACCAAGGTTTCCAGCTATGTTCCTACACAGAAAGGCTAAGTATTAAAGTAATTCCATGCTTAAACTTCATAAACAATGGAAATAAGAGAAATGCCAATTCCATGTTTACGACAAACCAGCAGATGCCTGGTTGAGTTACTGCTGAGAAAAACTAGTTACTTTCCCCAATATAGAACAATTTGAAAGGGAGCAAGCTAGCCCATTCCAAAAACCAAAGAACTCTAAATGGACTTATCACTTACATTTCTCTTCAACTGGCAAAAATCTGTAATGGTGTAGCTGATGATAAAAAAATAAAACAGCTAAGAACCAAAACCCAATAGCAACTAATCAGAAGAAGATATCAAAATAATACATTTACATCCTTAATACGGTCTCTGGTGACAAAATAATCAATAAATATTAGGTGCTATTAAAACCATCATGTGAGGGCCAGCCCCGTGGCTTAGCGGTTGGGTGCGTGCGCTCTGCTGCTGGCGGCCCGGGTTCGGATCCTGGGCGCGCACCGACGCACCGCTTGTCCGGCCATGCTGAGGCCGTGTCCCACATACAGCAACTAGAATGATGTGCAGCTATGACATGCAACTATCTACTGGGGCTTTGGGGGAAAAAATAAATAAATAATAATTAAAAAAAAATTTTAAAAAACCATCATGTGAAACTCTATATTATTTTCAGATAAACCTGGAGATTAAGACAGGCTATTTAAAAGGTGTAGTTAAAATAACAATAGCTAACATTTATTGAGAGGGAGGGAGCTATTTGCTATAAGCACCTGTATCTAATTTAAAAGTAGACCTTCCAGCCCCACTCTAACTCCAATTGTTTTAAAAATTAAAATTTTAGTAGAATTACACTTGAGACCTGAAGCTCATCTCTAAAGTATAAGAAACCCAGTGAAGCATTTTGAATAAAGAAAAAACCCTAAGCAAATCAAAATTTCATTTTGTAAAAGGTCGTATTAACAACAATACATTTACACCCAATCTTATTACAGAGAGAGTACAGCATAGTGGGAAAAAATATGGACTTTGAAATCAGACAGTTATGTGTCCTTAAGCAAATTATTTAACCTCTCGGTATCTCAGTTTCTTCACTGGTAAACTGAAGACAGCACCTCCTGCTTAAATGGGTTGGTGTAAAAACTAACTAAAAAATGAGAATAATAGACACTTAATAATAGTCACATAATAGACACTTAATAAATGTCAATTGCTTCTCAATCTTTCCTCAGCTGTTCTTTCTCTGTTCTCGCTAAATGTAAAATGAAGAACAAACAACACAACTCAAAGTATTTTATGTTATTACACAGACAGGCAACCTGAAACAGCTAACGTGGCATTTTCAGAAGGCTGCATTATACAAGTAACTCTTATTTAGGATAATCAGAGGCATAATATAAAGATTCATTTACTGTTGTACCTTTCAATGGTGAACATTTATATTATGAAAATAATTCCAATTTCTCTTCAAATTCTTCAAAAAGTCATGAGATTTCTATTCCATTCTTTTCTTTCTTTTTTTTGTTTTTATGAGGAAGATCAGCCCTGACCTAACATCTGCCAATCCCCCTCTTTTTGCGGAGGAAGACTGGCCCTGGGCTAACATCCATGCCCATCTTCCTCTACTTTATATGAGACGCCGCCACAGCATGGCTTGACGTAAACGGTGCGTCGTTGCGCACCCGGATCTGAACTGGCGAACCCCGGGCTGCTGCAGAGGAGCGCGCACACTTAACCCCTTGCGCCACCGGGCCGGCCCCTCTATTGCATTCTTATTCCTATTAAAACTCTTGCACAAGTTTCTAACTACATGTCTAAGTTCACATAGCATTCAGATTTAAATACAGAATGATGACAGATTTCAATAATGAAAAAAGAAAATAAAATTTTATCCATTCATAGCATACAATGACAAACTTTTTTCCTAAATATATGCATTCTGATAAACACACTTAGAATATAATAAATATACATGTTACACATATGGAATGACTTTGCCCCCTCTGAGCACTTTTGAAAGTGAATTTTGGGTTCAGCCTTTTTACTCAAAATGATCAAAACTATTTGAGATACATTGGTGTAGATGAGTTTTTACACAATGGTTCTTTGAAGTCTGAAAATGCTTTGACAAAGAAAAGCTCTTTACATAACTCAACATGAAGCCTGTGCTTCTAAAATGATCCAGATAAGTATCAACCTGGACAACTAAATAAAAATAATTATTTGAAAACATGGTTTTACTGCCTCACACACATCAAAAAGAGACATGCCTCTATAAATGCTACTAGCCAACTACTGAAAGGATCTTAGCTTATCTTTATAAATGGATCACAATTTCTACTGGCAGTAATACTTTTGTTGTGTCAGTGATAGTAATGCCTTACATTAGTGTAGACTTTTCCATCTATGAAGTACTTTCTCATATACTGCGCTCATTTAAGCCTTACACCCACCCTGAAAAATAGGCAAGGCAGACAGGGTGTCCTGTTTTACAGACCAGAAAAACAAGGCCCAGTGCAAGTGGCCAAGATCACACAGAGAACAAGGGGTATAAGACCAGTCCCTCTCTTCCAGCTACTCTTCCTCATTAGAATTACAGACCCCAAAATGAGTGACATCATTCGAGTGACATCAACGCAAAAGGAGTTAAGGCATTATTAGTCTCAATTTTTTTTTCTTCTTGGATCTTATAAGAGATTGAATATGCAACTTAAAATATTGTTGATCTAAGTTAAGAAACAATACAAGGTAGATGTATAAAAGAAAAAGCTCAGAATCCAGTGAAGGCAAATGTATACATATCCAAATATATAATGTAAGGCAACAAATTGAAGTCCAGGGCTAAGAACTCATGCCATGCCTAGAATTCAGGTTTTTACTTTTGACTTCCTTCTGTGACTTACACAAGTCACAGTAACTAAGTAAAATTTGAATCCTTATCACCTAACCAGGCAATTCTAAGAATCAGTTTTGGTTCAGTCTTAAAATAATCACAAGCCTAAATTATGTTACCTTCAAATATTAAAAATAATTTTCAAAAGTTAAATATTAAATTTGTACCAACTTGGGTTGTGCCCCATCAGTATTGCTTATCGAATTACTATGAGAATGTCTGACACACACTTCATACACTAAAATATTTATAGAATGCTAAAGTATTACAAAACACCATGAACACAAATGTCAATTAGATAGTGTCACCTTCAAGGAATTTTGCAGTTTAAAATAGGAGATAAGATGTGTACACCTAATAATTATGAAATAATTACCAGAGGATAAATGCTTAAGCAAAAAAATGGTAAAAATCCCATACAGAAAAATTCAACCTCCAGCCTACATTACCAGAAAAAGCTTCATGAAAGAGGAAACATGTTAAGTTAGTCCTTTAAAAATGACCAAGACAGGTGTGAGGGAGGGAGAGCAGCAATAAATGAAGAGTTAGTAGTGTGGGTGAAAACAGAGGAAGGCAAAAGCTTGGTTTGTGGGACACTGATGACGCCTGAGAATGATGGCAGTTAGAATGGGAAGAACAACTCCAAAGGAAAACAAACTAATGTTTTCTTTCCAGAACTCCACGATTGGCTTTTTACAAAATCACTTCAACCATAGGAGCAGTCTACCTGGAAGATAACGCAGGATGATTGTTCTTTGTGGTTACAAGTATCATTCCTGACAATTACCATCCACATAAAGGGGTTCTACTTGACAATGAGAAATGAGGCCTTAGGTTTTTTCCTCTAAAATACCATCTTAAATAAATAGGCCCACAACAGCATTTCTCTTCTTGTACCTTGGATCTTATAATCAACTGAGAAAAGTAATGAAGGGAAATGGAAATTAGGACCTAGCCTAAAAGCAGAGAGGAAGGATAAGCATGGGATCCTGTAAACATTTTTAATGTAGTCATTTTCACAATCAGCAGAGAAGAGTTTATCCAATAAGTTAAGAAGAAAATTCTGAGGTATTCTTGTACTCTTCTGATAGAGATGATAAAGAGGGACTAGGCTTTTTTTTTTCTTTTGTGAAGAAGATCAGCCCTGAGCTCACATCCACGCCAATCCTCCTCCTTTTTTTCCCTTTTTCTCCCCAAAGCCCCAATAGATAGGTGTATGTCATAGTTGCACATCCTTCTAGTTGCCGTATGTGGGACGCCGCCTCAGCATGGCTGGACAAGCGGTGCGTCGGTGCGAAACCGGGATCCAAACCCGCGCGCCAGTAGCGGAGGGCGCACACTTAACCGCTAAGCCACAGGGCGGCCTGGCTTTTTTTTTTTTTTTTTAAGCCTTGGAGAAGAGATAGAGTAAATGACATTTTACAATAAAAGTCACTTAACCTATTTCATATATAAAGAAAATTGTAAAATATACAAAATGCTAGATTTTAAGTTATGGGTGAGATCTTTCTCCTTATTTCTCCCACAAAATTTCACCCACCTTGATGAGAATTACTGATGGCTTTACACCAGACTTTCAAAGATTTATAGGAGATCCTAGATTTTTTTCTCTTTCCCCATGCTACTTTGTATTCAGTTTCAAGCATTTTTAAGGTAAGTATTGTTTTCCTGAAAAGTGATTCAATATGTTAATATCTACTCCCTTCCTTTAAAAAAAAAATCACAAATAGAAATGCACAAAATACTGTATAATATGCTTGAAGTTTTAAATTAGTTTTTTATCCTTTCCAGAAGACTACATTAATTGTTTTCATAAATAACTGAGGTGATGTCTGAAAGTATAAACATTGATTATCCTCTAAGGATAAGTAGCTGAAGGAGAGTAAACACTAGGAATATTTCTTTTGGGGAGTGAGTTCTGGTACTATGTAAATTGTAATGAGGTTTCATTAGCATTTTCTACAAAGTTTCACTTAATACTGGCAACACATTGTTGCAAATTTAGATGGTTAGTGTCTCTCTCCTAACATGATGAGAGCAAATGCTCTCCTCTCAGTTATTTCACTTCTAACACCAAAAATCCTGTTGGAATAGTCTCTTTTCTTTATACATATTTATGTTATTATCATAGATGTGCAAGTTATAACAAACATGTTAACTAATTATTTAAAAGTTACTATTGTGATTGCCAAGAAGTAACAGCTATTGAAGACAATTCCACAGCACACTACAAAGAGGAACGATTATAAACTCATGCAAATTTCCGTGTGCTTGCAAGACAGAAAGGTTACAACTTAATAAAAAGTAAACAGTTTTATCTCTGAGCCCAATTTCAAGGTTTAGATAATATGCCTACAATCATTTTAAATAAGATAAACTGGCAGTAAAATAATTCTTGATTGCAAACTAAATGGAAATTAGGGTATCTTTCAGCACAATACAACATTGATTAATTGAGCAGAATACCCAGCATGCACCAGGTACTGGGGCCTGGTATATCTGATGGGCTTAAAAAACCAACCAATTTAATAACGAAAGCCTAATTTTGGAAGAAAATTTTATTGAAACTTCTCATCTAACCCTTTAGCTAGTGCCACCAAGTTGATTCCGACTCCTAGTGACCCTACGTACAGCAGAGCGGAACCTGTCCCATCTTTTTGCGCCATCCTCTCACTTTCCTGCACTATATCAGACAATGCTCCGCTCCTATTCATAGGGTTTTCATGGCCAACTTTTTCCCAAGTGAGTGTCCAGGTCCTTTTTCCTAGTCTGTCTTAGTCTGGAAGCTCCGCTAAAATTTGTCTACCATGGGTGACACTGCTGGTATTTGAAATACTGGTGGCATAGCTTTCAGCATCACAGCAACACACAGTCACCATAGTATGACAACTGACAGGCAGCCTGGCTCATCTAACACTAGATTTCTTGAAAACCTAGAAAAAGACCACAGGCACAGTTTCAAGAAAGTTAGGCTGGAAAACTGAAGACAATAATCTAGAAGCAAAATTGTATGACTCAGAAAAACCATACTGGATGAACATTAACAGATGAACAATAATATATAATACATATTATACTCAGTGTCTTTAAGACACGTTACGAACAGTTATGTTAATAATGCTATTGTGGGTAAATTTTTTTTCTCCTTTCAGAGTGTACTTGTAAAGATCACCGTGAGATACTTTAGTATGACTAAAAGTCCTAGTTGAGAGTGACAAAAGAGCTTGGTTTTTGCTGTTTTAAAATGACAGTGAAACTAGGCTGGGGTGAATCCCCTCTTCATTTTTCTTTGCCTAAAGATACCTCTTCAGCAAAAAGATTACAGTCTTGCAATTATAGAAGACTTATTAGATCCTTGAGCCCTGAAATCAGTTGGAATTTCTCATCGAAAGCCCGAGAGACAATCCAGGAAAGAAAAACTTAATGTGTTTAATGCCTCCCCAAAAAGGGGTAAAATAATAAAAGCCCAGGTGTCACCTCTCCCCGCTTGAAGCTCCCTTTGGTTTTCCTCACAAAGCAAGTTTCCTCATTTACTTTATCCTCACAGTCTACACCAATGGAAACCTACTGTAAGACATTATTCTCTACATACTCCTAACATAAAACACCAAAACAGTCGTGTATCCTGCCCTCACACCACAACTGATCATTCAGAATAGTCACAAAAAAGAAAATAATATTAAGTCATTAATTTCAAGTATAGTCTGGAGCCATTGCTGGTCGCTCTTCCTCCCACGTTTGTCTGTTTCAACTCAAACTGATGCAGACCTGTTTCCTACCCATCTCTATGTAGTTTCTAGTCCAGTGTACCCAGTCTAGTTGAAGAGTATGCCTTAAGCATTCCAAAAGCCTTAGGTGTCCTCCACAACTTCCCATTCGTCCCAACACTAACTAAATTATTTGTCTTCAAGCACTATCTCGACTCACTGCCTGGATTCAAAAGCCTCCAATGATTCCCCACTGTACATCAAGTAGACTAGAAATTCTTAGCCCAGCATTGTCAAATTTTTCAAGCTTGAAAGCCAACCAGAAGGCAGTGAAACACACATTTTTGAAACCATTAGGCCAGTCAGCAACATACTTCTTATAGAATGTATGCAAAATATGAGGGAATTAACACTTTCAGTATAACAAAAGAAAACTATGTAATTAAACGTTCCATCAAAAAGGTGGAAAAGTCTTGCTAACACTCAGTGAGTAAATTTACCTCAGCAAGGAACTTTCTAAATTTTCACTTTGAATGTTTCCTAAGCTTTTACTATTATTACTGGCAAAATGAAGGACTAAAATAACTTATTTATTTAAGAAGGTATGTGGGCTGGCCCCGTGGCTTAGCAGTTAAGTGCATGCGCTCCGCTACTGGCAGCCCGGGTTCGGATCCCGGTCGCGCACCAACACACTGCTTCTCTGGCCATGCTGAGGCCGCGTCCCACATACAGCAACTAGAAGGATGTGTAACTATGACATACAACTATCTACTAGGGCTTTGGGGGGAAAAAAAAGGAGGAGGATTGGCAACGGATGTTAGCTCAGAGCCAGTCTTCCTCAGCAAAAAAGGAGGAGGATTAGCATGGATGTTAGCTCAGGGCTGATCTTCCTCACACACACAAAAAAGAAGGTATGTAAGAAGTGTAACACAAAGCTCACAGATTAATAGAATTGAAAATCAATGTCTTCATTTCCTATATAATTGAATACATCAACTTCATTCACAAATAGCACAGTTTATTTCTAAGGTAACAAATTTGTTTTCTGTGGAAGCAAAAAAACTAAACAAAACTTCCATCAAGTTATCTTGCCTTGAAATAAGCAAGTAATGAAAATATGTGATGTGCCAAGAAAATTAATTTACAATATAGGGACTTACTCCTCAAAAAGCTTCTAAGGTTTTCATTTCTAAATTGGCTAGTAATAGACAATGGAAAAGCAACTGTAACATCCCTAACAGAAATCACTCAAGAGGTCAATTGACTTTCTGACATTTCCTAAAAATCATTTTACACACAAATAAAATCTGAGTTAGAATAATACTGAGAAAGAAAAATAACGATCAGGTGTGTTAATGTTTTGACCAATTCAATATCCATTTCCCAACCCATCTCCTTCTGTCTTTGATGTTTTCTAAACTGTACAGTAGACCATTCAAGAAAGTTAACTAATCAAATCTGTTCAGAACACATTATAAACAACTCAAAATGAACCCTACAGTTATCTAATACTTGACTGAGAAAACACGCACACTTAAATTTAAGGAATGTAATTAAAAACAAAGGCAATTTTTGCTGGTGATATTGCTATAATAGTAATAGAATCAGCTCCTAGAAATTATCAACTATGCTTTCACAGCTAAGTTTGGTCCACTCCACATCCTATCAAATATTAGAAAGGAACTTTCAACTTCTCTGAGGTATAACTGATAACAGCACTGAAAAATCACCCCACACCCACACTCTTCCAAAGGTCTTTGCACTTTTACAGAGATGAGGGTCTAAGGCAAAGGACAACCTTTTTCTGTAAACAGCCAGACAGTAAATGTTTTAGGCTTTGCAGGCCATACCGTCTCTGTCGACTACTCAACTCAGCTTCTGTAGCATGAAAGCAGCCACAGACAATACGTAATGAATGAGCTTGGCTGTGTTCCAACAAAACTTCATAAACAAAAACAGGCTACAAGCTGAATTTGGCCTAACGGCTATAGTTTACTCACGTTTGATCTAGGGGATTAAAATTTCAAGTTTGCTGGCTCTGCCCCTGTGACATGGAGAAAAATGCACTCGCCTACACTTGGTATTTATTTTCTCTACTCAGGAGTCCAAACTAGATCATAGATTTTCAACATTTCTTTAGTGGTGAATCTCCTTTTTCTAATAAAAGTTAAGTCCAGAGGCTAGGCAGGTCTGTGAGATAATGAGAAAACCACTGCCCAGCTGATCTCTAAGGTTCCAGTCAATACCAAGAACCGATACTGACATATCTGTTTTCCTCAATGTCACTTCAGGCGTCATCAGAAGGTGAGGGAAGCATTCTGTGGATTAGGGACCTTTCAGATACTCCAGAAATCACACTATCTCCTTCCATAGAAGAAGAGCAGTTACATGTCAAAATTAAAAATAAAGTACAGGCGAAAAGTAGAAGACAATAAAGTGAAAGTTAAATGCTACTCCAAACATGTATTTAATTAAGATGTCTTTCACTAAAAATCCGCAAAAAAATTTACCCAGAATAAGTTTTATTACAGCTTACTTTTTTTCTAAAGTTTTGTATGTAATCAATAAGTTAAGTAAAACTTCAATGGAGCATATTTAATCAATTTCTGACACCACCCCTTAAGAAGTTAATATATTTGCATGTAAGTCATTCTACAATTACAGAATGGTCACATCTATTAAAATGGGTCAAGCCCAGGATCTCTACTTATTAACAGTTAACCAGCAAATTAGTTCTAAATACTAAAAGTGAATCGAATCTTATAATTTTATAATTTAGGTCTGTCATTAATTTAAATTACTGTTCCCACTCAAAAACTCAAATAAAAAATCTGCATAATAGAACAAGTGTCACAGAAGCCCAGAGGAAGAATTTATACACTGTTAAATGCCAGTGAAAATATCATGTAAATGACAATTCAAAATACTAGCGCCAAAATGATTAAACTTATAGGGAGGCCACTACTTACTCAACAAAAATAAATTTGTTCCACAAATTTGTTCCACATGATTCTATAAAGGAAGACTTACATATTACAGAAACTGAACCAAAAATTTCTGCTCCTTTTCAGCTTTTATTCAATTTGCTATTAATACAGAGGTATATAATGACTCTTTCCTCTGTATCTCAAACTCTCAGGAAAGAAAGATCAAGTCATTAAACAACATTAGCTCCAATTCTTTGCTAAGAGGTGTGCCAAGTCCGGAGCTTTAAAGATGAATAGTAAGTCCCAGCCCAGGAAGCTCTCTAGCGAGGCTGATACACACAGCGCAAGATAATCCATTTTAAATGAAGTCAGAGTCCTAACTAAGACTCCACATTCAGGCATAAATTATACCCCCCACCACCACCACCAAAACAAATATCTTATGAAAACACAGAATATTTAAAAATGACAAATACCCTCAACTCTTTCCAATAACATTTCCAGCCACAGCTTCTGACAGCAAATTGTTTAACTGACTCTACTACACATTAAGAGTCTATCTATATAAATCTTGAATGCTATCATTAAAAACCCATAACTAAACATAACATTTGCTCTAGACAGCACACAGTGCATACTTAAAGTTTTAGCATCAAAGCTAGTCTTGTATAGCACTCAATATAAAACCATTTTTCTTAAAGACATAAGTTTATGATATAAGTATGAATTCAACAAATTATGGAAAATTCTATTTAAACAGCAATCTTTTACAAATAGGTTATACACACATGTATATTTATTTGCAAAAAGTGATGGCTCAGCTTTTGGGAGGAAAGACAAATTGAAACCTTCAAGTCCCAGAAAAATGACAAAGTATTACTACAAGTAGAAATATCAGAACACACAAATGGAGCACATTGAAAAATGAAATAAAATTTCTGGAATTTTAAAAATAGAGTAAATGTGAAGCAAAAGGAATTGAGTTAGAAAATATCAGCCTACGTTTTATTTTTAACCAGTATTTAAATCAATAATTACCATTTAGAAATAATTACATTTAAAAGTTACATTCAGTGTTTTAATTATATTTATATATAATGTACCCCCACTGGTATTTTTATCTCTATTGTCAAATAAGAAACTTCAGTTCAGAAAATTAATAATCATATACCTAACAAGTGAACCTAATAGTTGAGTATATCTATATGATTCCATAACTGTAGCTATAGTAATGTAGCTCTATAATCCAGTAAGACTTTCAAAGAGGTCTCCTGAGAATCTGCATAAACTTATTACAATCATCTCTTTCCTATGCAAAGTAAGTTGGAAAAATACTATCAACTCACAGCACTCGTTCATCTTAATCTCTTTCTTTCCTGCTTTTTTGTAATATAGAGGCTTAAAAGCAAAATGCTCAAATTTCCAGCCTCCTTTGCAACTAGGAGTAGCCATGTGACAGAGCTCTAGCCAATGACAAGTACCAATGACAAGGAGGGGGCTTTTCTTCAGACAAAAGACAAACCCTTACCAAGAAAAGGATTTCCAACACCCTCCCTTCTCTCCTGCTTGGTGATGAAGGTGCCATCTTGTGACTTTGAAAACTAAAATCACTTGCTAAGTAGGAGACTAAGCCAGTTTCCTTAATGACATCCTTGAGCATCTGCACCAACCCTGCACTGCCTACCTTCAGATTTCTTACTGTGTGAGAAAAATAAGCCCATAGTTAAGCCTCTATGTGTGCAGTTTTTGGTATGCTGCAGGCTAACGAATCCTAACACAATCTATGCTATGAATCAAGTCTGTCAAATCAACTTATATTATAAATCACTTTGATGAATTAGTTATAAGATATACTAATGATGAAAAATTATCTAGGGGAAAAAGTAAGATCAGAGAGTAAATGAATACCAACTATGGAAAAATAATAATATTAATAATAACAAATATTTATTAAACACTCCATGCCAGGGACTGTTAAAGAACTTTAATATACATGAACGTATTTAATCTTCACAACCATATGAGGTTGGTAATATAATACCCACCAATGGTAAAAATTTTCATCAATCCTTGACAAAAACAGAATAATATAGTAAAACAAAGCTAAATTTATTTATTCTGAGTTTACGACCTTTCCATTTTTATGATATTAAAATGTCCTTTCAGGGGCCAGCCCGGTGGCGCAAGTGGTTGGGTGCGCGCGTTCCGCTTCGGCAGCCCTGGGTTCACAGGTTCGGATCCCGGGCGCACTGACGCACTGCTTGTCAAGCCATGCTGTGGCGGCATCCCATATAAAGTAGAGGCGGATGGGCACGGATGTTAGCTCAGGCCCACTCTTCCTCAAGGGAAAAAGAAAGGGGGGGGGCTGACTGGCATCGGATGTTAGCTCAGGGCTAGTCCTCCTCACAAAAAAAATAAATAAATAAAATAAAATGCCCTTTCTCTTACGAAATGAGAATAGTGGAGAGAGCAAGCTTACATGCATTTTAACGTGCTTACTTGGCAAAATAAATAGGTGACAAATCAATATCTGTGCCCCAGTGTTTTATAAAACTTTAACAATCCATGAAATCCAAAAGCCTGAGACCCACTAAAGTTCAGTAACCTGCCTAGGACCACAAAGCAGTCTATTTGACACCAAAGTCCAGGATCATAACCACTAGGTTAGATGAAGGAAATACACTAAATAAATTCAAAACAACTATTCTGTGAATACAATTAAAGATATAAATGTATAACTACAAAGGAAAACAGCCATCGCAGCATACATAAAGTGGGAACAAGGACTTTTAAAGTGAAATGATTTTGCCATGTTGCCTCCCACAGAGTTTTCTCTAACTGTGATGTAGATTTAAACCATACCAGAGAAAATGGAATCAAGATAGGAATTCCCACCCATTCCAACTTAAGTCTCAGATGACGATTAGGCTTGGAGATTCACATTTAGGAATAAAGAACTTTTGGGTCTCTGCATACATTGTCTACGTCTAAAAGAAGCTTGTGCTTTCCCAAATCGCAGGAGTGCAGATAACGTTTGCCCCTAAAGCTTGCTCCTCAATTTCTTCTAGCTCTACAAAAGTAGGGGGATCAGACATGAATGAAGATTAGAAACAAAACTGAAATGCAGTCAAAGTTTTCCTTACCTCAATTCTTGGCATTTTATGCTACTGTATTTCAATTTTTTAAACTCATGAGTTTTTAAAACTCATCTCTAGTTGTTTGAAAATACATAAACTTGATTGAGCGGTTTCTTGATACACTAACTAAACAATGTAACTTAGTCAATTATTTCTAACAATTGGACCAAGTATTTTCAAATAAATTTGAATGTGCTTAAAAGAAAATGGAGTTTGCAAGACTGCATAATGTAGTTTAGGGAAGAAATCAGAAATTTATTGCCTTGAAGAATTCCAATAGTTACTTATATATACAGAAAAATTGGACAAATATTAAAATAAATAGGTTTAGTCTACACCTACAAATTTTCACATTTTTTATAAGATTTTAGTTACTTCACAGCCCGGCGAGCTCTTTTCTTTTTCACTTGTGCCCTCAAATGCAATTATTATGGAAAACATCAAACAGAAAAAAATTATCTTAAAATATAGAAAATAAATGGTTATAGCTTTATAATTGAAAATAGTAAATATCTTCCAGCTTATATTTTATTTGTAGTTATCTCAAATATTAGATCCCATATTTTTTTATACTATCTTCCAGCACCAATTCCAGTTATAGATAAAAAGTACATAGTATACAAAAACAGCATGCATTCTACAGTATTTACTACAACAAAAAAGGAAAGGTAGGTGGCTAATGTGGGGTAGCAGGTGGCTTTATAAGAAATGCAAAGGCATATATATGAGGGAAAAAACGCTTTGCAGAGATATTTCTACCTTGAAGTGATTTTACAAGAAATTCCGTTTTTTTTCTGTTTGGATCCTGACAGAAAAAGTTCTGAAAAGTCTAAATGAAAGTACTGAACACACTCAGTTTGGATAGCATTATCATCTATAGCTATAATAGTACCTCTGACCAGACTTCTTAAACACACCCTTGCCATTCCCTTCCCTCTCTTCCACCCCCTCACTCCTACAAAAAGTAACAATTTAAATTAAAGTTTTAAGTTCACAGGAAAGGAAAAGGAGGAGGCGGAAACCTACAACTTCAATTTCACCTTGATTGACTTCCTTAAGCTACTATCATAATTTCTTTTCTGTTGTGCTTAATGTACATGGAATACTTTATTTCCTACAAATTTTTTCTTATACCAAATATTCTAATTTACTTAAATTCAGGATCATGAAACATTCAAAACTGGTAAAATACACTGCATTTTGTGAATATCTACAAAATTGAAGTAGGAATAAAGGTGAATGAATAGTTGAAAGTTATTATTTTAGCTCTTCTTGTCCATTTATTTATTGGCCGGTGTGTGTATGAATATTTTAAATGTTTTCTAACATATTGCTTTAACCATATCACTAACAGTCCAAACGCATACAAAATATTCAGCTAAAAGGTACTGAGCTCTTCTTTAAGATTAAATCATTAGTCAGGAAAAAGACTATCTTTAAAAATTTCTTAATTTGGTAGTCCCTTGTCAGAGTCACAATAAAACTCCAAAAGCTATGCTTCTTTTCACTTCACTTTTTTCTTTTTTTTTTTTCTTTTTTTTTGCTGAGGAAGATTTGCTCTGGGCTAACATCTGTTGCCAATCTTCCTCTTTTTTTTTTTTTTTTGCTTGAGGAAGATTTGCCCTGAGCTAACATCTTTGTCATTCTTCCTCTATTTTGTATGTGGGTCGCTGCCACCACACGGCTAACAGGTGGTGGTCTACACCCAGGATCCAAATCTGGGCCGCCCAAGCAGAGCATGCTGAACTTAACTGCTACGCCACGGGGCCAGCCCCTCACTTCACTTTTAATTTTGAAATAACTTTAGACTAAAAAAGTTATTAAAAAAATAGTTCAGACATCCTATATACTCTTCATCCAGCTTCCTACAATTTAACATCTAAAATAACCATAGTAAAACTATCTAACTATTCAAATTTCACCAGTTATCCTAATGATGGTTTTTGGTCCAGGATCTAATCCAGAACCTCACATCTCATTTGGTTGTCACGTTCCCTTAGTCTCCTCCAATCTGTGATGGTTCTTCAGCATTTCACCCTTTCATAACCTGGACACTTTTAAGTACTGGACAGTTATTTTGAACAATGTCCTAAAATTTGAGTGTGCCTAATGTTTTCTGACACTTAGACTGAAATTTTTTTAGTAAGAATACTACCACAGATGTGCCCTTCTCAGTGCATCATGATGCTGATATATCTTATTACTGGTGATATAACTTTGATCATCTGGTTAATTTGGTGTCTGTGAATTTCTTCACTATAAAGGTATTGATTTCCCCTTCATAATTAAGTAATCTTGTGGGAGAGATAGTTTGAGATCATGCACATATTCTGATGATATCTGATATATGACACTTCTCATCATATTTTCACCCACTAATTTTGGTATCCACTGATGATTTTTGCTTGCAACAATTATTACTGTGACGTTTGCCTACTGGTGACTTTCTACTTACATCATTCTTTCTACGTTTTTAATTGGAATTCTACTGTAACAAGGACTTGTCTTCTCCCTCATTTATTTATTCAATTATTTACTTTATATTGGTATCAGTTCGTGGATATGTTTTCCCCCATAGAGGTTATAATCCATACTTATTTTGTTGTTCAAATTGTCCTTGATTTGGCCATTGGGACTCCTCTGTAAATACATTTCTTAGACTTCCTTCTGAATTGTAAAAATGCCACTTCAATTGGGGAAAATCAAGTAATTTCTTTGAATGAGTGATCATTAATGGCTGAGGCTAGCATTACCACTTCCATTATGACCAAAAAAAATTTTTTATGGAAAGGAACTAGATGCAGTGAAAAATCTCAAATGTGTTATACTATCACAATTCTTGCTCATCCAAGACCTTATGATCTTTGGTCTTTATTTTATACATATTATTATAGAATTTTCTCATCATTGTCACTATTTAAATCCACCTCACCTTGCACTCCCCCCCAATCCCTAGATACTATTGGTATGTCAGGAACACCCCTCAAACCACTCAGTGACAATAGCAAAAATTCATTTTAGCCAAAAGGTAATGAGCCTTAATTATACTGAGTGAAAAAAGCTAATCTCAAAAGGTCAATACTATATGATTCCATTTACACACCATTCTTGAAATGACGAAAGTATAGCAATGGAAAACAGATTAGTCTTTACCAGAGGTAGGGTGGAGGAGTGACTGTGTCTATAAAAGGGCAACACAAGGAATTCTTGTGGTGATAGAATTGTTCTGTATCTTGACTATATCAAAGTCAATATCCTGGTTGTGATATTACACTATAGTTTTGTAAGATCTTAGTAATGGGAAAAACTGGGTAAAGGGTACACAGGACCTCTGCATTATTTCTTACAACTGCATGTGAATCCACAATTATCTCAAACTAAAAAGTTTATTTAAAAAAAAAAGACAATGAGTTTTAACTAGAGTGAATACTCAGGAGAAAGATAATCACCACTGTACCCCACTCTTTAGATCCACTGATTATTAGCTAGCTTCTAGGAAAGTTACTAACAGGCCTCCCTGGAATAACCAGCTAATGGCCCATTCTTCTTTAGGGTCTCTTCTTTTTTCTTATTAGCTTTTATGTTGGGTAGGAACAAATACCATGAGCTAGAGAAGAACGGAAAGGTGCCAAGGGCCAAATATTGCAGTGAGTATTCGTTTGTCAACTAAACTACCAGCAGTTAACAGGATCAAAACATAAATTTTCATTTCAATTCATTTAGCTCATATTAAATATTTGAGAAATTCTAAACATCCACAATCTATTATTTTCAACTTGTAGGAGGCAAGCAATGAGAAACTATAGCAAGAGGGAAGAGGGTTTTAGTTCCAATGGCAAAACCAAGTTCCCCTTCAAGTCACTGACACCATCTCTTCCAAAATACTTTTTATGCTTAATGGATGTGAAAGCATAGAAATGGTGGAACCAAGAGAATTTAAAATGCAAGAACTAAACTTCCCACTTCACAAAACCTAACCCCCCCACTTCCACACCAAAGGGAAATCTTTTCACAGACTGAAGAAGAAAAGGAAACACCTGAATACAGCAAGAAACACATATTTCATGTAGTTCAGTAAGTAGTGGTTAATTAGCATGTGAGACTAGAGGTGTTTTTTTTTTCCTGAAAAGATAAAAATCCTAACAGTCAACATAATGTGGCAATCAGCTTATTTTTCTCCCCACAAAGGCCAACATTATAACCACTGAATATATTTTTACTAAGTATATATATCCGAGCTCTGATAAAGCTACAAAAGACCAATTATGTGTACTACAAATTGCTTCTCCTTCCTAATTTACCAACGTTAATCTCTCTAAACAAAAAAATGGTGTAGGGGAATAAGGAATTGTTCTTAAAGACTCACTACTATCATTACATTGTGCCATCACAAGTCAGTTGAGTTTTTATATAAATAAATCCATTTTTGCCTGCTTAAATTCAGTCATTCCTCAACTCTTCCAAAGGATGGAATGATTAGACAATCACATTGTCATTACAGATTAAGAAATACTACTATGTTTAGCATAATGAGATGATAAATCAGATATTTCATATTAGATTCTAGAATGTAGAAGATATCAAAGTTAAAGGAAAAATAGTGTAAGTAAAAAAAATCTTTAAAAAATCAAGAAAATTACATTCAACTTGGATATTTTTCCTATGAACTAGGAAATTTCCATCATTGTCATTTGCCATGATTAGGCTAAACTGGCATAATGCACACATAGCTTGATACAATGAGTAGCTGATACGAATGTTCACACATTTAGCCAGACTGTCCAGCAGATTCCACTCCTGCAATATTTCTAGTCCATCTCTGTTGTGTAACTCAAGCTCACAACCATCTCAAGTCTGAAGAACAGATATCTGCCTTTAACAGGACTCTTGGTCTCCTCTCACTCTCCTCCAAATCGCACGCTTCTACAACTGAGTGGAGTCACTCCCCATCCCCTACTCACTCCCTTAGCTCTAAGCACATAGAACAAAGGTCAATATTTATATGAAGGGGGTCAGTTTGGAATATCCTTCATGTCCTCCAGCCCACTGGTGGGTGAATTCCTACTCCCCTAAGACTGAAAACACACTCATCTAGGAAGTCCACAGCCTCTTCAGTGTTGGCATAGGACAGCTGTCATAGCACTAATAAGTCACATCCTACTTATAAGATACAATAGACTGGTGAGTTACTTGAGGGACAGATGCCTGATTTCATCTTTGAATTCCCAAGGCCTAGTAAATAATAGGTGTTTTATTAAAATGTACTGCAATAAGAACTATCATCAGACACCACTCAACAGTAAATGCACTTTCTTTCATTTAATCCACAAAACAACCTCAGGAAGCTATTATCTTCATTTTACAGATGAGGAAACAGACTGTTACCAAAAATGGAGCAGAGGGATAGCCCATAAAATACATATATCAAGGGATCATCACCAGTGTCCACATCTCCATAACTCTTTAGTCTAGATCAAAGTTACTTCAGGTAATTAGAATTCATTTTCACTACCTATAAAACTTACTAAATAAGTAATTTTTTTAAAAAGGCAAATTTTCAAATGAGTCAAGAAGCATAGTCTGTGTTTTTAAAAGGTTATTATATCTTTAATTCAGATAGTTAATTTATATCTGAGGCATATCCCCCTATTACTTTATGTGACTTTAATTTCAAATATCACCAAAGGCAGACCTTATTGGGATCATTTAACTCCTCCCAAAAGCCACCTGGATGAAGTTTTTTTTCAGGCCCACAATAAAATTTTTTTTAAAAGAAAAAGACATAGTGAGCTTTCTTATGAAGCAAAGAATATTTGATTTCAAGAACCAAGCTTCAGAGTGATAGTGTATCCTCCCTTTCTTATTAAACGGCAAGACCATTAACAAAATGATAGTGATAGGAGGTGACAGCTGGTTTTGTTTTTATTTTACGTCTTTTCTTGAGGGGGGAAAAAAGGCAACAAATTGGCAACCAGGTCGTCCTCTTCTTTTTTTTATTTTTTTGTTTTTTTTTTTTAACTGTTCTGTGAAAGCCTAGGGTCTGGAAAGGACTGCGTTAAACCAGTCGCTACATAAAGCACTGCAGTTGGAGAGATTCGTTTTGAACCTCGGCCAAGATATGCAAAGCTAATTATGGAACTGTTAATTACTACATGTTTAAAAGGTTATTTGAAGGCAACTAAGTTTCTACCAATATTGCAAAAAAATGTTAATAATTTTTACCATAAATTTAAGTTCTCACTTGTTCAGTCACATGCTAATACAGTTTGAAATTAGTATTTCAATTATAAATGTGTATTTTTTTTAAACTACAAATCAAATATCTGTTATGAAAGCTAAGTGCTTGTGGCTAAACAGGCATTACTTTGTGAGACATCCTTTTCAAAACTGTGCACAGATCATTTAGTTGTGTTTTATGAAAACTACTTAAGAGACAAATATTTATTACTAGATCCCAAAAATGAGCTAAAATATAATCAAAGTATAAGCTGTCAAGGGAAAACATGAGACTGCTCATAAACAATGATAAAAAGAAACTCAAATGGAAAATTTAACTATAATAGACACAATTCTCCCACTAGATTTGAAAGTTAAATATTTACCAGAAATACTCTTTTGTGCAGATTCTCGTAATTTAAAGTTCTCTAGGCTAAAGGTATTTTTTCAGCCCTCTCATTATGACTCAAAACGTATTCTACTGAGTGACTTTGCAAAGAATTAAGTCTTGTACTGTTATGAACTCCCAGCTGATGAATTCAGAGTTAGCAACTAAATCAAAAGGTGCAATAGCCAAAAGAATGTTCAATAGTGAAGGACAAAGTAATACGATTAACTAGAAGAGGATGAGGTGGGAACTGTTTTACACATGTCACTTTAAGATTTTATTTATTTATTTTTCCCCCCAAAGCCCCAGTAGATAGTTGCATGTCATAGCTGCACATCCTTCTAGTTGCTGTATGTGGGATGCGGCCTCAGCATGGCCGGAGAAGCAGTGCGCGCCCGGGATCGGAACCCGGGCCTCCAGCAGCGGAGCGCACGCACCTAACCGCTAAGCCACAGGGCCGGCCCCTACACATGTCACTTTAAAAGGCAACTTTTACAACTAGCTAAAAACACATTAAATTAGGTCTTTGTAAAGGAAACAATTCTGCAACAGATGTTTCACCTGAAAAACTAAAAACATTATGCATGTAAAGGTTCTACAGAAGCAATTTCAAAGGGTCTGACCTCAACAAGTTAATAAAATGATTCAGAAAAATCATTTTATTGTTGAAAGCCTTGGGGGATAAAGCTGTTTGTAATTTATTTACCTCTTTTACTTTACTAAATTGCTTTGGTGACCAAGCTTCCCATTTAAGTGATTAAAGACATAAACCCAAATAGTTTAATAAAGAAATTACCTAAGAGTCCTGTTTTTCAACAGAGGTGCACTGAAAAATATCAATAGAACGTTCAGTGTTATTTTCAAGGGGGTCTATTTAGAATACAGTGCCCCATTGACTAGAACTTAGCCAGGTTTCCAGACACACAATATGGGGCACACCTTCGATTAAAGACCACATTTTTCCTCCTCTTGGAATATCAGGTGAAACAGTGACAGCCCCTTAAATTTGCATCATTTCACTAAAAATTTAGATGACAATTTTTTTATTTCTCCTTACCATTCCCCCTCTCTAATGATGTGCCTAAATAAATGGGAAAATGGGTTCCCATTTTCCAGGTGGGCATGAAAAGCTTCCTAATTTTACAATAATTTTCAAAGTCCCTGTGTTTATACTGGGGCTCTCCCCACTCCCAGATTCTCATCTAGCTAACTTCTTAGGTTACACTGGTGAAGTGACATCGCAATTATTTCTAGGCAATTGATTGACAAATAGAAAACTATATCTTCACAGAATTTGGGAGAGAAACTAGGCTGGTGGGGTTAAAAAAAAAAGAAATTTAACAAAAAATATTTATATATTTTCCTCTAGTTTTTCTTTTAAAGCACCTTCCTTTTCACCTGTAATGAGAATCCTACAAACTCCTTTACTGAGTCTATCCTGAGAAACAGAAGGAAGCATGACAGCAAAACTTTCCTAATTCACATCCTTCTGTTCATGATATCAAGTTTATTTAATGTTTGCTTTTCTTATATCACAAAATGCTAACTCTTGAGCATTCATGAGAAAAGATACTACAGGAAAACTTCCAGCTCTTGTATTAACAAAGCACTCAATAGAAAAAGCACCTTCTATCAAAACATTTTTTACTTTTATTTGAGTAAATTTCAAACTTTTAGATTACTTTTGGCAAACCAGGTAAAGATGGAAAACATTCACATTTCAAATTACTTTCTCTTTAAAACAATAATAAATAAACATGGGAGTTTGCATTAGTAATAACCAAATGAACATCAAACTTAATAGGGCTGATACTTAATGTTCAAAATGTTTGGTAGCTTTCTCTATATTTACTTTTTCTATGAAGGTTTGATGGGGGGAAATGTGCTGCTTTCAGACTGTCAATGAAGCTTTCATGTCGTGGTGTCAGTAGTAACCAGCCCACTTCCGACTCAGGCCAAGTTCTATGCTGGGTCAGTTTTTACTCTATTCTACACAACTGGCACAGGAACTGGAAAGTTTAACAGTTCATTTATTTGGCACAATCCACACCCTGTCACAGTGAAGGTTTTGTCTCCGCCAGTCTTATTTGGTGGCAGCCCCACTGCCACCACCTGATAGGTTTCCAGTCATTGCTATTCTAATTAATCAACCAAAGGCACCACTCCCCGCTCTCTATTTTCCACTAAAGGCCTCTGACATCATTTTCTGACCCCCCTTGCTAGGTTCTAACATGCTCAGCATGTGTGTTTTCACTTGGCACTTCAAACACTGAAAGGAATTGAAATATTTCACTGAAATTCGCTTTTCCATCACACTGCAATTGGGAACATGCATTTTGAGATGCAGAAGACTGATTCAATTGATAATTTAAAAACAAACAGTTGGTAAGGAAGGCACATGAGACAGTGCAATGCCCAAGGACAAGATCAAAGCAGGATATTCCTTGTTTTTGATAAAATAATCCTGTAGAATAGGAACTTTCTGGGGACAGTGAAATGAATTTTCTTGTAAAATTATCACCCATCTTCCACACCTTTGGTAAATATGTGCAATCTATCTATGATCCCCCAGATGTGATGGCTCCATGTGGAAAAATGAAAAATCAAAAACGGTACCAGGTGCCATCCTTGGGCCTTGTCCAAAGGCAGCCAGTGGAAGATTCTATTTTATTGTTCTCCCCACATTAAATAATAATAATCAACGTCAGAGAAGGAGAGCATTTGGATTTGAACAGATGGCATCCAACACCTAACAAGGAAACAACTCTTTCAAGCATTAGATCCTAAATGTCTGAGGTCCCAAGGATCAAGAGGGCTTATTTGTCTTAAGACGGTTGGCAGCAGGATCCCCTGTAGTCACCATCTCAACGCTTAGGAATATGCGTCATTATCCAGTCAGCAACTAAAAGCAAAAAAATCAAACCACCACATTTTTATAAAATTTCCCCCTCTCTAGTCCAACTTGGGACTACCAAATCCAATACTATCTGCAATTCCTCCACTTAAAGTAAGAGAAAAATAAGCCTGAAGGTAAACGAACGTAGAAAGGTTAACAAACTTATCTAATTTAGACAAGGTTGTGCAGCACCAAAAGAATCCGCAGGGTGCCCTTCCCGGGGGTGTATTTGAATACGCCTGCTCTGCAGTTCTGTCTGCAATTTAAACTAAAAGTACTAACCTAGCCATTCAACTCTTTTCCCCTTCATTAGAAAGCAGCATTCCTTTTTCAAAAAAGCAAAATAGTAAATATAGAAAGATCTCAGTGTTTTACTTTAGAAGGCCAACACGGATTTGTCTTTCGCAGAGCCATACAAGTTTCCTCCTATACCTTTTCAAACATCACAGAACTCGAAAGGGAGAACGGGCCACATGCACGAGGAGTAAAGGAGCCTGCAGCCCAGGTGGCAGGAGTAGGGGGCCTAGGGGAGGCGAGCCCCCCGCCCTCCCCACCCCGAGATTCAGAGGCCCCTTGTGCGGCGGGGGAGAGGGAAAGCTAATTACAGAATTCCCTCCTCCACCGGGCAAAATGAGGGGAAGGTCAGTCATGGGGAGGGCAGTGAAAAGGAGGAGAATATCGAAAAGAGGGAAAAATAAACTCAGGATGGCCAGGGAAAAAGACTGGAAGATGAGATGCCACTGGAAGTTAGAGATCCTGATGAGAGCAGCGGGGTGCGCGGGGCAAACCGTGTCAGGCAGCGGAGGGGGGGACAGGGGAGGGCGCAGCCTAAGAGGCACAAATCCGGCCAAGTGCGGGCGGCGGCCGGCGGGTCTCACCTGGGGGGTCCTCTCGGCGGGGTTCTTCATCACCGCTTGGCGGAAGCTGTTATCCACGTAGGACGCCATCTGCCCCCGCGGCCCGGGCCGGGGCCGCTCCGCACCCTCGTCAGCCTCCTCCCGGCCCAGCGCAGCCGCTGCCTCCGCCCTGCGCGCTCCGCCCGCCTGAGGCTAATAAGCCAAACCGCGGCGGCGGCGGCGGCGGGGCAGCGGGGGGCGGCTCGGCTGGGCCCGGCGGCCCGGAGCGCGGGACGGGCGCGAGGAGACCCGGCGGGAGAGCGAGGCTGCGCGAAGGGCGCCGGCGGCGCGCAGCTCCCACGCCCCGCGCCCCGGAGAATCCCCGCGGCGCGCTGGGCAGCCGGGAACTCCCCTTCCTCCTCCTCTTCTTCCTCACCGCTCGGCCCGGGAAGCCTTCCTGGCGCGCTCGGCTTCCTCCGGGCCCTGGCTCGACACGCCTCCCCGCGGCTCCACTCGGGGGACAGTGGCGGCTCCTCCTGGCCCCGGCGGGCCTGAGTTATTTTTAGGAAGGTAGGAGCGACCGTGAGGAGGGGGAGGGCTGCGGGCAGGCGGGGCCTCCTCTCCCCTCGCGCGCGGAGGGTCGCCCCCTCCTCTCAGGGGCTCGCCCGGGGCTCTCCGGGAAACAGTCGGACCTCCCGCGTCCCCAGTCCTCGGGCACTGGGCGCCGCGGCCGCTGGCGGGACGACTGGCTCAGGTCCGGGCGCTGCGAAGCCCGATCGCCTCGGCTGCCGTCCCTGCCGCTCCTGGTCTCCGTCTATGGGGCTCGGCCGTCCCTCCCGACTGCTGCTGCATCCCCTCGGGTCGCCCCGCCGCCGCCGCCTCTGCTGCTCCGGCCGCCGCCGCGGGCTCCGCCGCCGCCGCCTCCCCCCATCAGCGCGCCCGGAGCCGAGCTGCCCCGGCGCCGCCGCGGCCAGAGCACCCGGCCGGGGCTGCCACCCTCCGGCCCAGTCGCTCTCGGCAACTTTGTTCCTGGTCTGCGCGGGGCGGGGGAGGGGGAAAGGGGCCGCGGGCAGCCCAGGTCCGGACTCCCGGCGGCGGGCGTCCCAGGGCCGCGAGCCGCGCACAGCCCCCTCGGAGAGAGTGTTTGGGAAGCGGCGATTCCCCTCCTCTTCCTCCGCCTCTTCCTCCTCCTGCGCCTTCTCCGGCCGCCAGAGCCGCTCCTCAGGGAGGAAGCGGCCTCCGGGGCTTGTTGCTTTGTGCTGCAACCATGGTGAGGAGTGAGTGACAAGGCGCGGGCCAGTCGGGGGGCGCCGCATCATCGGGGGGCGGGGCGGCCCCGTCGCGCTGGGTCTCGCCTCCCTGCGCTCTCCGCGCCCGACCGCCGGCCGCGCCCTCGCTCCCAGGCGGCACCTTCGGTCGCCACCAGGTGAGCCCGGCGCTCAGGCCGCTAGGGGGTCGCGGCGCCCTCGGCTGAGCGGGCCAGAACCCCGCACGACCTGGCCCCGAGGGGGCAGCGCAAGTGCTGGTGCCGAGGCGAGAAGCGCAGGGCTCTCCTCTCCCAACTGCCCTCACCCCTTCCCTATCTCACGCCGTGCCCCCTGCCCAAACCCCCCGCCGGTTCCTTGGAGACCCAGCCAGGTCAAGTCGCTTCTCTCTCAGACTCCCCCTGATGCCAGGCAGCGGCCAAGGGGGCTGAAAGTTGACCCGGAGCAGAAGTCTGGCCGGCATGCTTGGGCCGTACTGGGCATTCATTTTGAACCCAGGGATTGGCTCCGAGTTGCTTCGGAGACGATAAATCCTCTAAGGATTTATTTTGCGTATTTGTAACTTGCTGCAGGGAAGGCGTTCCTCTCCTGCCTGGCACCAGAAATGACCACGAAATTAAGGAGATGGAAACGTGCCCTTTTCAGCTCTAGACCCAATACCACCCCAGACATGCAAACACGCCAGATTTAAAGGTGATCAGTCGTTAGCGAGAGACTGGGACGGCAAGTTTTGTGACATAATCAGAAACATTGGCAGATCTGGCTTTCCCTTAGGCAGAGCGAACCTCCTCTAGATCCCAGATTTCCAAGCCGAACTCACTTGATGCAGAGAACGCCATAACATAGCCCTTGAAGATGTTAACTGCTGCTGCTGCTTCATTCGCCCTGTGTCTCCCTTTCTGAGTCAGGTCAAGGTGTGTAAGGTCAGCCAAGCCCCCCGGACAGCTCTGCTGTTCTGGTCCTAGGGTTTTATTTTCATCTGCCTCCTCTCCCCTCTCCCCAACAAGTTCATGTTTTGGTGTCTATATGGAGACTATACTTAGAGAAGGATTGTCACCTTTATGACCTATATTGAACTTTTTTCAAATTTTCAAGCATACTTTTTTAACATCTAGTTTATTTTAAACACTTCGAATAGGTTGTGAGCAAACATTCTGGGGTCCTTAAGTCACCTGTGGCATTAAACAGATTGAGTGGTTTCCTAGAAAAGGCACTATACAACCTTGTGAATCTGGATCTGAGTTATGAATTGTTATCTCTAGACCCTTTTGTATTAATCTTGGTGAAACTGTTTCCCCATATTTCTCTTTCACCCCTTAATTGAGCTCCAGCAGCAAATTCTCTGTGACACAGACCACCAGCTTGAAAGGAAAAGAACATGAATAAGTGCCATTACAGTTCTGTAAAGAGAGAAGAAAAAAAAATCAAATCCAATGAAGTGAAAAAATGTACCTGACAACTCCATCTGGTGTCTAATAGGCATCTCAGAATTCACATGTGCAAACCAGGCTCCACGTCTCCTGCCCCAAACGTTCCCCATTCTAATTAATGCCATCTACACCATTCCCATTGCCCAGGTGAAAAACCTTGGAGTTTTTCTTGACTCCTTCCCTTCTCTTATACCCCACAAGGATCAGTAAACCTGTCAGCTCAACCTTCAAAGTACCATATCTGGAATCTAACCTCTACCTACCACCTCTACTGCCATGACCCTGGTCCAAGCCAGAATTATCTTTTGCCTGCATTTTGCAGTAACCACCTCCCTGGTCTCCCTCTTTCTGCCCTTGACTCTAGCAGTCTACTTTGAACACAGCAGCCAGGGTGAGTCTTTTTCACTACAGCTCAAGTTACTCCTCTGCTGGGGCCGGCCCCGTGGCTTAACGGTTAAGTGCGCGCGCTCCGCTGCTGGCGGCCTGGGTTCGGATCCCGGGTACGCACCGCATCTCTGGCCATGCTGAGGCCGCGTCCCACATACGGTGACTAGAAGGATGTGCAACTACGACATACAACTATCTGCTGGGGCTTTGGGGAAAAAAAAGGAGGAGGATTGGCAACGAATGTTAGCTCAGAGCCAGTATTCCTCAGCAAAAAGAGGAGGATTAGCGTGGATGTTAGCTCAGGGCTGATCTTCCTCACAAAAAGAAAAGTTACTCCTCTGCTAAAAAAAAAAAAGGGAAAAAAAGCCCATTGGATCTCTATCTCCTTTCAGGTAAAAGCTAAAGTCCTTACTGTGGCCTAAATGACCTGTGGATCTGGTTCTGGTCCTACCCCCCTCCCCCACCTCCAAACTTTATCTCTCTGACCTCACCTCCTACTACTCTACCCACTACTGATTTTCCCAGCCACATTGGCCTCCATGCTGTTTCTGGAACATAGTGAGCAAGCTCTAGTCTCATGGCCTTTCCATTTGCTCTTTCCTCTGCCACCTGAGTTATCTCCCCCTTCCTCCAGCCCACCCAACACTGAAACCTAGAATGTTGTTCCCTCACCTCTTTCATATCTTTATTCAAATGTCATTTTCCCTGTAACTTTACATGCCCTAGTTCTCTTCCTTGCTTTATTTGCCATTATCTAACATACTATGTATTTTATTTATTGTTTGTCTCCCACCACTATAATGTAAGCTTCTGATAAGGTTCCTTTTTTTTGCTGCTGTATCCACTAACACAATGTAAATGATTTACTAACTATAATGTTACTTTGTATGTGTATGAGATAGTTACATATATTATCTCACTTGTGTCCCAGAGGGGGGAGGGGAGGCTGGGAGAGAAACTTAACCTCTTTGAGCCTGTTTTCTGTTCTATAAAAAGATGATAAAAATTAACACCCTGAAGATTTGTAAGGATCTAATACAATGTGTGCAAAGTGCCTTGCCTAGTGCTTGAACCATAGTTTGTACCTAACAAATTGTAGTTATTTTTAAGATCATCCTAACCCTTTGAGGTTAGTGGAACAGTTATTATCATCTTGTATACAGATGAGGAAACTGAGACTAAAAGAGGCTATGTGACTTGCCCTAGTTCTAGGCCTACCTTTATCTTTGGAAGGGTCTGGGGAAAGCTAGCAAATGGAGACCTTTATACCCTGTCATAAATACTTAAAGCTATAAATTAACTGGAACATAGTGCTGCAAGGAGTACTCGCTTCAGGCCTGAAACTTGTACCTCACTTTCTTCCAATCTCAGCTCCATTCCATACCACAAAAAGGCTGACATACAAGAGGACACTCCAGCCTGCACATCCAAACTGCATCGTGCCCCGCACAAAAGCAACCCCTTGACAATTCCTCCAGCCATGGTCCAGCTTGGGAAGTGGCAGGGCAGTAAGTTCCAGGGTCCCGGGTGCTCGGAGAATATGGAACTCCTTATCCCCTGGGGAGAGCTGAGGCTAGAGCAGGGCCCTTAAAAACGTGGGCAATAGGTAGGAACCCCTCTCACCGAGATCTCACAGCAGAAAGTTGTGAATTGCAGATGCAAACCCAGCTCTTTTTTTCTCTGTGCTCTACTGTGATACTGAATTGCACCAGTGACCTCAGGTAAGGCCTCAAGTAAGACCTCAGTTAACTCACTGTCAACTTCTAAGCTATCATTTAACTTCAATTAAAGCTAATTTTCCCATGATTTATAATCTGCTTATCTACACATGTCAATAATGCTTATCATCATTCAGTATCCAGGACATTTGATACTTAACACACATTGCTGTTTTATTAACATTTGAGCCCCAACAGTGTTCTAGGTATAACATAGACAACAAAACTAGACACAGATCTGCCAATCTGCCAACTAGTCTAAACCAAACTGTCAACCAACCATAATCAAAGTAAGCCATCTATTATGCTGGCTCATAAACACAAGTATAAAAATGAGAGTTTCTTTGTTCTGTCTCTACGACCATCATATTATATAGAAAATCAATGGAGGATAGATAGAGCACTGGGTTTTAAGTTTAGAAATATATTTTAAGTTCTGGCCATAATACCATTCTACTTATAACTTAAAAAGATTTGATCTTTCCAACTGTAAAATCTAATACATCCCTAAATATATCATGTAGGTTAGGTGTTTAAAGTCATCTTTAAAAATGAGTTTAAATGATTTTTTTTAAGTTCCTGTGAGTCCAACTATGACACAAGATTAGGGATTGATATATCTTTATCTCTCTATCTATCTGTCTAGAGAAAGAAAGTCATTTTGTTCAAAAAAATACATCGAGTGTCTACTGTTCAATCAATCAATAAATATTTATTATGTGCTATGTGCCAGGTACTGATCTCAATGCTCGGAATACTAATAGTGAATAAGACAGGCATGGTCCCTTCCCTGGCCTTGCGGAAACTTGTTCCACGTGCCAGGCACTTGCTTAGTTTACTCACCTCACCTAAGAGAATGGTGAGGGTGATAGAAAGGATCCCGGAAGCTGCCCTGCTCTGCTAAGACAAGAGCTTCCTCTGGTTACCATTTTCTCTGGTGATTACAACCCTCTGAAGGCAAGGTTGTAAAGGTTTAAAGCAGGGAGAGGTTGAATTCTCTTAAAGACATTCCTCACATACTTCCCCCTCCCCCAAAACATTTTTTTCACATTGTTCTGCAGTTTCTTCTATCCCTGTAGTCAAGTCAGTAAGAATCTGAGGAGAGTGGAAGGCTGTAGTTTAGACACTGTATCGTTCTCAGTGAGCACACTCCTCTAGGAAATATTGTATTCACCTGCAAATAGCATTCCAGAACATCCCTGGTGGAGATACAGTTACAGACATCCAGGGAGAGATACACTGTGTTCTTAGGATAGAGCTCATGAAACAAGTAGATGAAGTGTATCAAAAGCACAATTAGAATCAGACTCTTAGGTTTCATTTTACAGGAATCAGAATGAATTCAGTTTTCAAGATGCTGCCATGTGAGTAAGGATGATGCTAATGTAGATATCATGTAGATGTTTAGGTATTTTGGAACTGATTCTAGAAAAGAAACCCATTTTTTCCTAATTCATCAATGTTATTACCTGATTCTGCCTTGGATATAAAATTAAATAAATATATAAATCAAAAATGTTCAAACTAACAAATGAAACTGCTCTATCCAGTTACACTATTGTATCCCTCACACTGACAGGACTACTTTCTTCCATTGATTTGTTTGCATTTGAAATATTGGGCCAGTGGGAGAGACCAAGCTTCTTTATTTTCTTATTGTGAGAAAGCTGATGCTGACATTTCTAAAAGGAAATGCATTGTTAAACTTTTGATCCACTGTCAATTCCTTCTATTGTTGCCTAGTGTGTGGCATTTATTTTTATGAATTGCCCTATGGAACTATAGCCCAAAATCAGTCTGCCAATTTAAAGGAGTTTTGGTAAGATATACAGATTAAGTTTTTTTAAGCCTGAAAATAGGTAAAATTAAGGACTTCACTTTAAAACCTAACAATGTAAATGCCACTACACAGTCAATGAGTATTTAATGCATAGATTTTAAAAGCCCACACTGGATATCATGAATGCTCAAGTTTACCATTCAAAGAGGAAAAGAAAACCCTTCAATTCCAAACATGCAAAGTTAACCCAGTGAGATAATTCTATCATAATTGAACATTGTAAAAAAATGTATCGGGGTTTCTCCATGTATGTGAAGGTGATTACACACAACTGAAATTACATCCACAAGCAAACTGGTGTGCAGTGCAGAATTTGTAAATAAGTTCCAAAGACGAAGAGCAGCTACCATGATGGCCAGCTCTGGTCTCCAAGTAGTATTCAAGGGTAAATGCAAGTGTGCTGTCATACAACTATCTACTCTAGGAGTGTCAAAATCAGACAAGGTCATTTGAGCAAAAAAAAGCAGTATTCTTGACCAGCTGTGATTTTTTAAATGCCGATACTAATAATCCTTCTGAAGTCATGATTATTTAATAGTTGTTAAATCCAAGACTAGTGCTAGGCACCCTATGTACATAAACATAGACGAAGTGCCTATGTGTTGAGCTTACAAATCTAAATTAGGCGAAGGAAGTGAAGGGCAAGCAAGGGCGTGGGAAACACGCACTGAGGGCCTGTTTAGAAAATGAGGCTATTTTATCGTATTGTTATTTTAGTTTTAACTATCAGAAGGCCCATTATGCTGCAACACAAAAATTTAAAGGGGAGGAGTGAAAGGAGAAAAGCACATTGCCTTTGTGGCAGTTGAAGGAGGAATCTTTAAACACGAAGTGGCAAAATGTATCAAGTCAGAGACCTAAAGGAGGAAAGCACAAGGAAATGACAAAAAGAGAGAAACTCTGAACATTGAACGGGATATGACACAGGGACCAGGTAAAGATAACACATGAGATATGGCTCAGAAGAAAACAGAACCATCCGAGCCCTTGAGAGGCGTATCACAACTGGTCCTGGCCATCTTCAGGGTTTTCCTTTTACTAACATTTTACTTATCACATAACCATAAATATGACCAGCGATAAGTGCTGGTAAGACCTTTAAAACAGAGTCCAATTCCACCTTATGCTTATCTCACCTACAAGGAATGAGCCTGTGGCATCATAGCTGTAAGAATCCAGAGATAATTAAATCAAGTTAAAGACCAACATAAGCCCACAGTACTCCACCCCAACGTGGCCGGGTGCCTCACAGACTGGTCTGTTGACACAAAAGAAATAGCGTAGAAGTGATTGGGTTAACAGGACTTTATCACATTGCTGCAGGGAAAAAACGTAATCTGTATTTTCAGTGGGGTTGATAAAACGCATAAAATGTAGTCAGTAATATCTTCCTTGCTAGATTAATATGACAATGATTCAAAACAGGATTTATAAAAGTAAATACTCTTTCTCATCTCTCCCTTCTCCCTAAAAGGAATAGCATTAGTCAAAGAATATTTATGTGGTCCTTCAAGTTTCTAGGAAAGAAAGATTTTAGGTTAAAAATATATAGACCCATCTAGTTAACTTTATATACAGACTTTTGACCTTCAAGAAACAAAATAAACTTTAATTACTTTATTGTAAATAGCCCAGAGCCTCAAAGGTAAATAATTTTCCATCTGGCCAGTGGTTCCTAGCTGTGGATGATCAGCATCTTCACAATGCTTCACAGCTGGGCAGAGCTGGCAGTCTCCAAAAAGCCTCTAGTGTTCCATGGAGCAGAATAGAAGCTGTTTATCAGATGTGTCAAACCTGGGTCTGATAGCATCTCTGCCTTTATCAAATAAATGAAAAACTAGAATTTACTCTTACAAATATTGAATCTATTGCCAGGTTTATGTCCGTTTCAAAAAGCAAGGGATAGTTACCATCTACTAATTTGTTATTGTCCCAACTTTCTGTCAGAATTATTGATTCGAAGAATTAATATGTGTAAATCTACACATAGCACTCAAAGACTAAATCTAAAAAATGTATAATGAAATCCAATGAACCAGAGATATCCCATTTAAATATGTACAAAGATAATATTCACAGTGGTATGTTTGTGACATTTGCCACTCCCAGATTTTTAACAGATTTTAAAATCAAATCAACATGTGCCTTACCCGGGCCCACCATAGGCCAAAGAAGGATGTTCCGGAGCCTCTCAATGCCCTCCACTCGAGGTTAGCTGCAGTGCTACAATACAAGTGACCAAGTGGAATCTGTGCAAAATTACCTGAAGCATTTCTTCCACTCATTTATCTTTATGGTGATTAAAAAAACACTTTTAAGACATGCTTTCTGCAGTCTAACACAACTTCCATCAAGAACTATGGAAACTTGTGAACACAAAAATACTGCAGAATTTCCAGAATGAATAGTAGCATCAGATTGGCATTGGGTCGCAGACCAGTTGGCTTTCTCTCAACAATATACTACAAGAGATCTCAAAGAAGCATCTGTATAGTTCCTTTGCCTAATTGCATCCGCAATCTATGCTACTATGTCAGAGGCAAAGTTAGCTTTGGGTCTCTTTCCTGGTACCTGCCAATATTAGAGAGTAGTCCTCTTTTTGGCAAAGACATTCCTTTGACTCTTCTTTTAAACACAATGGGATGGGAATTGAAGAAAATAAATATGAAGTCTTTCTGAAAGGGTTTTAATTCTCCCTTTCTCCCCATCAAACAAAGTGCCAAGCAATGTCCAGACCATCCAGTTGTCACTGCATGATTTCTTTCCTTGCCCTGCAAGTGGGATTCTTTTGAAGGGCTCTGGGTCCAGGGTTGGGCCAGCTCATACAAAGGTGGAGACAAACTGAACAAAGGTGGTAGGCCAGGCAACCATTGGTGGTAGGGAGGGATGGGAAGGAAGGATATGAGTTCTGACCACTTTTCTTGCTTCCCTTCAGAAAGAAATTGAGTCCGTGGTGATATCCAGTCACAACTCTCATACTTCATTTGGGAGATGTTTGAAACACATATCAAAAATTGCAAGCAGGCATGGTTTCTAAACAAAGAGCTCTCAGCACAGAATTTCAGATGTTACGTATTCTTTCTTATATGCAGTTTGTCTTTGGAAGGCGACACTAAGACCTGGGCATATAGTGTGCAAGAAAAATTATCACAGTCAGTGAATACCATCTTTTCTTGTGAAAATCAATTGTCATTACCAAAACAGTGCCAGGACTCTTAAAAACCATAGTTTTTTCCGAGGCATTCCCGCAATAGGCTCCTGGCAAATCATTTATGTAACTAATATTAGTAGCTGACAGGTATGGAGTGCTCACTATATGCCAACCATTGTTTTATGTCCTCCAGGTGCACTGTCTTAATTAATCTTCCAACAACTCTATGAGGTGGGTGCTATTACTATACATGTTTTAGAATTAGGGGGAACTGAAACTTAATAAGGTCCCAGAGCCAGGATCTAGACATCTGCTATCTGGTGCCAAAGTACATGTGTTAAGCCCTCATCATGGGGGTTCTCAGGTCTTCCTTCACTTATTTCTTAAACTTAGAGCATCAAGTGCCAGAATTAACCATTTGTTGGCAATTAAGTGACTTTTAATCTTCAGCCCCTATTTTCTTCTCTATCTTCTGTCCCTGAGAGATGTGACGTTTCCTGAGAAATGTGATTACACTAAACCTGAATTTCAGACTAGACAATATCCCAGAACTTCAGGCTTGTCCACAGGACATCTTCACATAGATGTACACAGACACCTCAAAATCAACATGTCTGACAAAAACAGATGAAGTACTTAGGGATAAATCTAACAAGATGTCTACAAGAGCTGTATGCAGAAAGCTACAAAACTCTGATACAAGACATCAAAAATGGCTAAGTAAAGTAGAAAGGTATACTGTGTTAACAAATTGGAAGACTCAGTATTAAGATGTCAGTTTTCCCCAATTTGACTTATTGAATAAATGCAATCCCAATCAAAATCCGAGCAAACTGTTTTGTAGATATTGACAATCTGATTCTAAAATTCATATGGAAAGGCAAATTCATACGGAAAGGCACTTCTGATAAAAAAGAACAAAGTTGAAGGACTCACATTACCCAATTTGAGGACTTACTGCAAAGCTACATTCATCAAGACAGTGTGGTATTGGCAAGGAATAAACACATAGACCAATGGAACAGAATAGAAATGCTAGAAATAGACCCACAAAATATGGCCAACTGATTTTTGACAATGGGGTAAAGGTAATTCAGTGGAGAAAGGGGTCTTTCAATAAATGGTGCTGGAACAATTTGACATCCAAATGCAAAATCAACGTGTTCAAATTTGAACTCAACATCTTTCTTCCAAAATCTTCTCTGCAAATATTGCCATATCCTGGAGAATGATACCACCATTTACCCAGTTGCTCAGGCAAAAAACCGGGAGTCATATTTGACTCATTTTCTCACTTTCAGTCCCTGAATTCAATCACTCATTAAATTATGTTGAATCACACATCCAATCCTCCCCACCCCCTCTACTGCCATTGACCTAGTTCAGGCACTCTTTCCCCTGAACCTTATCTCCTGTCCCCAATCACCCCCAAAAGGCCTCCTAAGGAGGAGCATGGCTGGAAATAGCAGAGGGAACCATTGCTTCCCTGAACACCATCTGAGAAAGTGGTACATTTTCAGCATTTTTCAAAAGAGCATATTGACATGATGGTTTTTATGATTATGATGAAAAGATGTTACATTTAGTCATATTGAAAGAGGACCATAAGTTGTGTAGAGAATGCCAGCAAACAGTAAAACCTCTTTATCCAGCCTAGTGCCTCCAATCAACCTGCAGGCTCCACCCCCTGGGGGTACTTGGCCAGGGCCCAGCCCTTGCCCCTGGCTGGCTCCCCTCCTGTTAGAAACTGCCTGGGCCTTTGCAAAGATGATCTTTTGCAAAAGCAAATCTGTCATGTCATTCCAAATGTTAAAGCCTTTTGGTGGCTTTCCAACACTTACGCCATAAAGTACAAGTCCCTCTGCACTATATTCAAGAGCCCTAAGTGTTCTGGTCCAGGTACACCTATCTAGTTTTCTCTCCCACCACTTTCCACCCACATAACTTCTACTCCAATCATTCCTAACAATTGGGCCTATGAGGATTTGCCAAACTCTCTAATTCCTTAATGCCTTGCATATGCACCTCCTGCCTGGAATTCTCCTCTCTGATGTTCACCCATGCAATTCCTACATCTCCTTCAAGACCTTCCTAAACGTGGGTCTGTGGGCAGGTGGTGTTACATACTGGATGGAGCAAGAGTCTGAGACACCTGAGTTCTAACCTAGATTCTGTCTTGCTGCATACCAGCTGCCTGTCCAGAGGCAACTCAAATGCCTGCTGTGAGCCTCAGGGCCTATTTAAAATGAAGGCATATTATCTAGATAACATATGGAAAACACCTGGGAAGGGAGTCTGTGGCAATGGCAAAAATGTTCTCTGCCCCGGTTAGACTTTGTTCAATTTGTTACCCAAGATTTGTATAGATGTGTCCAGGCACCTTCCCTGCTGGTAATTTGGATTGGCTGTGGCCAACAGTCCACCTCCATAAGTATAGCTGTTGTATTTAGGACTCGCCTGGTATATGACTACTATTATTGCTGTTGTTGTTACCATTATTTATTATTGTATCATTATTCCCTGATTCCTCACCTCCTCCTTCCCCTATCGGGTAAATTAGGGCTTCCTACTCCATGCTCCCACAGCAGCTTATACATACCATTTTATAATACGTTTACACGATACTCTAATCATGTGTCAAATGGCTGCCTCTCCAGTGGACTCTGAACTCCTTGAGGACAGGGTCCACTTATTTTTATTTGTGTATGTTCCAAGCCTAACACTGGCCCTGGCACAGAGTAGACAGGCACTAAATTTTGAGTAATTGGATGAATAAAGTAAGAAAATACATCTTATTGATTAGGAGAGTATAAGAAATATTGCTTTATTGATTCCTAACAGGTTCTGAGCTGCTAGGAAGCTGATGTTGTGGAAGAAATTCATGAAAAGAAACCAGTTAGTTGGCCTTTAAAGGGCTAGACTTCCTCAGAAAGCAATCGGCGTTTGGCCATTGACTTCTAGGGTTGATTGAACTCAGGTCTTTGTGTGTTTTTATGTGTGTGCGCCTAAATCTACTCATCTAAAATATGTGACTAAGAAAGATGTTTAAAAATTTAGATTTTTTTGATGAATCTAATAAATCAAAGCTATAGTCTCCCAAATATCTCACAGACTATGGAAAAAACCCAAATTTAGCTCCATATAATATCAACTGTTTCTTTTGATACTTGGCGTTCTAGTTTTAGTGTTTATGTGGGTTGTCTTCTACAAAAAAGTTGAAAAAATTGTACGTATTTCACCATATTTTGTCACTTTTGCATTCTCTATCTCTGTCTCTCCCTTTATCTATCTGTCTCTCTATATATGTAAACACATAACACATACTTTTTTTTGCTGAACAATTTACAAGTTATAAACATCATGACACTAAATCCCTAAATATTTCAGCATGCACTTCCTACTGATGAGAACATTTCCTATATGATCACAATATCAGTATAATTCCTAAGAAATTTAATTCAATAATATATAAAATTTAGTCTATATTCAAGGTGACTCAATTTTTCCTAAAATACCTTTTTATTGTTGTCAATGATTCCAATCAGGGTTATGATTTCTTTTCAATTTTGAAGGAAGGAGAAAGGAGCAGCAGTGAACTCATCTTCATGAATTGAATGAGCAGAGAAATTTAGACATATTATCTTATTGAGATTCAAAGTAGAGGTGGTTTGTAGGGCCCCCAGCAAACTGGGGACATGTAGAGATGTGTCCATTAGTAAGGAGTCTTGAGTAACCAAATAGACAAGTATTTAAGGCATAGCAGGGGCATTTTTTTTTTTTAAAGATTTTGAAAGGATTCAAAAGAAAGGAAGGAAAAAAAGGGAGGAAAGGCAGGAAGGGAGGGAGAAAGGAGAGAAGAAAGAAAGAGAAAATTAGAAAAAGTGTCAAAAAGAAAATCAGAATTTGTTGGACTCTATCTTACAGATTAGTATTGTTCTTATTTAGAATTCCATGTGGGAGTGGGGCACCATGATTTTTTCAGTGTTTAGGATTTCTAAGGGTCTGTATCCAGGCCTCGTTGGCTGTGACAGGGGACTATGGAAAGACAGTCCCTCATGATCTGGGAACACCTGACTTAACCAGAACAACTATGTGCTGTGACTGTGATGTGAGTCATCTTTTCTTCTTCAAGAACCACAATGAGAGGGTGATATCAGCCAAAAAAGTGACTAAGTTAAAATATATACTTTTTAAAAAAAACTAAATATAATTTCTTATATAGTAGGATGGGTGGTTGATTGTTTCCTAGTATATTTGGGGTGATCTCAACCCTGTTTTACACTCAGGTGTCAAGCATTGTTCTGGTTTCTATGAGAAAGTTTGTAACACAAAATACATTTGATAGCTTTGCCCTACATATATCCAAACTGTGTGATTGCTCTACACTCTATATAGTCCATTAGTTTTTGTAATTGTATCTCTCCTCTAAGTGTACCTCCCTATTTCACACAAAAAGATAATTCATCCTCATTTCTATTCTTAAGTTCATAGATAGCTAACTAATTCATAAAACACAACATATACACAGGAACTAATCCTTAGTTTTTCAACCAAGCAGCTTTGAATAACTTCAACCGTTTTCTTAAATCAAAATACCGTACTAATGGGGGCCGGCCCCGTGTCATAGTGGTTGAGTTCAGCGTACTCTGCTTTGGCGGCCAGGGTTCATGGGTTCAGATCCAGGCGCGGACCTACACCACTTGTTGGCCATGCCAAGATGGCGACCCACATACAAAATAGAGGAAGACTGGTACATATGTTAGCTCGGGGCTAACCTTCCTCAAGCAAAAAAAGAGGAAGATTGGCAACAGATGTTAGCTCAGGGCGAATCTTCCTCACCAAAAAAAAAAAAATACTATGCTAACATTTACTGCACTCACTTGTATGTAACTATGTAGTTAAACTGGGGAATGTTGTCCCCTGTGGTTCCAGAAGCATTTTAAAAGTAATGGAAATTACAATACGCTCTGGAGAGATTTATGAGAATATTAATTAAAATCAACTTGTCCTAGTTTTCAGTTTTTTAAGAATTGAGAAGGATGATGAGTGTGGCAAACTGACATGTTTCCAAAATATGACTGCTCCTCAAAGCTATGGTTTTAAATAAAGTCTAATGAATCTTCAGAAAAGATGATTTCTGTTAAAACATAGCATTTTTTACCTCAAGAATTACACGATAATTTATACTTAGGGTACATGAGGAACTCAGCTGAATTAACGAAATATGAAAGAAATAAGGCAATTTCTGACAGTGCTGGAGAAATCTGTAGCATTTTATCTCCCAAGGCATGGCCTATTCATAGTTTTACTTTGATGTGCACACATAATAAGTATTAACATTGACAAGAGTTAAGCACACAATTTAAAGGAGAAAATTGCACCATTTTGAATCTATCTTCCAGATGATTAGTAAACACCAAAAAACTACATTTAAATAGAAATCTAAATCTAACTTAAATATAAATCTAACTTAAAATGCCAGGAGCCAAGAAATTCAGCTCTGATTACGCTGTTAGCTACTGAGAAGAACTGAAGAGGGTGAGGGGCAGGGACACACACAAGTTTATTTATTTATTTATTTATTTATTTATTTATTTATTTATTTATTTATTTGCTGAGGAAGATTCACCCTGAGCTAACATCCACTGCTAATCTTCCTCTGTTTTTGTATGTGAGCCACAGCCACAGCATAGCCACTGACAGATGAGTGGTGTAGGTCCATGCCCGGGAACTGAACCCAGGCTGCCAAAGCGGAGCACGCTGAACTTAACCACTAGGCCACCGGTCTGGTCCTCACAAGTATAATTTCGTACATAATAAGCACTTAAACTGTTGAACTGAATCGATTATTTACCTGCCAATTTACAGCCAGAATTGTTCTGATTATGATCAGACTAATTACATTTATGAAAAAGTGATTGAAAAATTTTTTACTAAAATTGTACATTATTCATTTGAAGGTGTTTCAGCACTCCCAGCTTATCACCAAATACTGTTCTTAATTTCCCAATCTAGAGTCCCTTCTTTTCCAAGCTCACATTTGGTCAACCCTCCTACTTCTCAGGTCCAAAAACAAAACAAAACAAAACACACACACACAAAGGAAAGGTGAATTGTTAGATTTAGATTACCCTTCCTTCTTCTTGATTATTTTCTTGATGGTTTTTTTCTCAGAGTAGGAGCACAATTTTCAAACCAGGTGCATTAAATGTATTTGTTTATTTGTTTTTAATCCAGCAGAACAATCTCTGTTTTTTTTTATTTTATTTTTTTGTGAGGAAGATCAGCCCTGAGCTAACATCCATGCTAATCCTCCTCTTTTTGCTGAGGAAGACCAGCTCTGAGCTAACATCCATTGCCAATCCTCCTCCTTTTTTTTTCCCCAAAGCCCCAGTAGATGGTTGTATGTCATAGATGCACATCCTTCTAGTTGCCTTATGTGGGATGCGGCCTCAGCATGGCTGGAGAAGTAGTGCGTCGGTGCGCGCCCAGGATCCGAACCCAGGTCGCCAATAGCAGAGCGCGCGCACTTAACTGCTAAGCCATGGGGCCGGCCCCCAGGTGCATTAAATGTAAGTCAGGTGTATAAATGATTAAGTGTTGAGTCTTAACAGGGACTGGACAAGAGAAGATGGGAAAATCAAGATTCTAACATTTTATGTATTTAGAATTCCCTTCTTGACTCATCATTTCATTTCCAGAAACTGATTATCAGTAAATCTCAAAAGTTATTTGCAGCACTGTTTACAATAGTAAAAAAGTGATAACAATCTAACTATTCAACAATAAAGGATTTATTAAATAAATTATTCTAAAGCAATAGAATAGAATACTATGCAACTATTAAAATAACATTTTCAGGATTATTTAGTAACATGAATATATGCTCACATTAGATTGAGTGAAAATAAAAAAGTAGATTCCAAACCTGAATTTACGATATACCAATTTTGTTTTAAAAAAGTATGTATAGATAGATGAAGACACAGAAATAGAAATATATAGGAGTGATTTTCATGTATTTACTTATACAGAACACCAAATTAAAGCAGAACCTAAAACGAAATTCAGTATTCCGAAAGTTGTGCTTTATTTATTTATTTTTTTTTTAAGATTTTTTTCCCCCCAAAGCCCCAGTAGATAGTTGTATGTCATAGCTGCACATCCTTCTAGTTGATGTATGTGAGACGCGGCCTAAGCATGGCCGGAGAAGCGATGTGTCAGTGCGCGCTGGGGATCCAAACCCAGGCCGCCAGCAGCAGAGCGCGCGCACTTAACCACTAAGCCACGGGGCCAGCCCGAAAGTTGTGCTTTAAATGCATGGTTGAGCTCTGGCTGGTAAAACCAACCAATTTACCATCCATACAGCAACCACAAAAATGCCAAGTCTTCTTGACTAGAAATCAGTATGTTTTAATGTGTCCAGTTGGTTTTTAGATGACAGATTGGTTTATCAATTGGAAATATTGATGTAGTAACTAGGTCATGTTTGAGTTGTGTTATGACCAGCTCTATCCCCACAGGGAAAGTGAGAAGTTTGTCTTTTTACTTCCAGTCTTTCCTTGGGTGTCCTACCCATACATTCCTCAAACATTCGTCACTTCCTCACCCTCATCCATTCTCCACTAAATAATACCAGGCTTAGGAAAGGTTCTCAAAAATTCATTCAGCCTAAGATAAAAAGTGCAGGCCAGCTTCATTAAGTACTTCCACCACAGGTATTTGGATTTTAGTAGGGAATAAGCCTGAAGCCCCCAGTGTTTCTCAACTGGGACACTATTTGCATTTGGGGCAGGGTAATGCCAACACCAGTAGGAACTCTCCACCCCCATCACCCTGAAAATCAAAAAGTTGATGTAGAACCAGTATCACCGTGTTCTATTCTGGACTCCTACTGATTGCTCAGGAATTCATGTATTTATGGATATTTATTGGGGATCAACTACAGGTCAGGCACTGTTCTGGAATTTTAGAGCAACCTTTGCTACTCATGGTTGCACAGGAATCATGAAATAAAACGTATAACACTGAACTTCATTTAACAAAAATTATTCGTGTGCTGTTCATTCTAGTTCCCCTCCCACACGCTTTCTGTTTAATTTTTTAAGCAAAATCAAAAAACAAACAAAAAAATGGTTAAATTTAACTTGAAAATAGCTGTCTCACCAGACCTCTGTTTTCTTTCACATTTCAAGTACTATTTTTAGAGATACCTTGACTATTTTTGTCATTTGTGTATGGACCTGAGACTCCCGATGACATCCCCACTTTAGTAAATGAACAAGAAAATGAAAGTGCCACCTGCTTGCTGCCACAATAGCAATGTTTTGCGCAGCTGAGTTTCAGTAGTTTATCTGAGAGGAGAACGCTTTGTTCCATTAAATTGGAGCCTCTGGGTTTTTTCCCCCCAGATGTTAATCACCATTACTCTGTTACTGAAGAGGTTTTGTCTAGGATAATTAAAGATCTCTTCATATCATGCTTGAATATAAAGTCCTAAATCAGTCACACAGTGAACTTTGGTCCTCTGAGTATAATGAAATCTGTTTTAATGAAGGAAATTATTTTTTGATAAATTTTAAAACTTTAAAAATTCAATTATGCATTCCTAATACAGCTAGATTTAAATGACATTTAAGCTTATTATATAATGACAATAATTTATAAAAACTATTACAAAACTCAAACTTTGGGTTAAAAAACAAAGAAGCAAACACCTCCCCCCAAGAAACATTCTCCTAAAAGAAAAACTCATTAAAAAAAAAAAAAACTTTTAGGGCCAGCCCCGTGGCTTAGCGGTTAAGTGCGCGCGCTCCGCTGCTGGCGGTCCGCTGCTGGCGGCCTGGGTTCAGATCCCGAGCGCCCACTGACACACCGCTTCTCCGGCCACGCTGAGGCCGCGTCCCACATACAGCAACTAGAAGGATGTGCAGCTATGACATACAACTATCTGCTGGGGCTTTGGGGGGAAAAAATAAATAAATGAAATCTTTAAAAAAAAAAACTTTTAAAAGTATTTATTATTGTTTATATGACATCATTTGTTTTATGGACATCTGGATTTCACCCCTACATTTTTTATGTTTTAAGTAGTGCAATATATTCAATTTGTGGAAGAAAATGTTTATTTTAAAAGGAACTTTTTTTCTTAATATACTAGTTGTTCCGTTAATATTCTAGTAATGAAACATTATATTTCAACTAATAGAAATAAGAACAATTACAAAAATAATCAGAAATAACTGTGAAATCAATTATAGCTTGCTAGATGCTGTATAATAATAATATAAAGTAAACATATTCACCCAAAATTAAAACAATAGGTCAGAAGAGCAATCATTGGGAGTCAATATTCTATAGCCGTCAGGACGAGGATTGGAACCAGACAGACTAGAATTTGAAAATCGGATTTAACACTTATTAGAAGTGTGACCTTGTTTTAATAACCCTCTCTGAGCTGCAGGTTATTGACCTGTAAAATGAAATAATAGTACCTGAGTCACAGTTGTTGGAAGAATTAATATGTGTGAAGCACACAGTACATAGTGTTGCATACATATTAGCATCACCATCATCATCATGCTGCCTGCCATTAAAGAAACTAGAAGCCAACTATTGGTTTAAAGCCTTAGTTAGTGGCAAAAATTTCTTGACTCCATGAAAAAAATTAGTCCCACTAACCATGGTTTTTTCCTGCTATTAATAGTTAAGCAGAATTTTTAGCATTATCCAATGCTCATGAATGTTCATAACTGCAAACCCAAAGCAATCATTACAAAATACCAAAGAGCTTTCAGAACTTAAAAAAAAAGAGTCAAATTATATTCTACTTATTGGTATCACTATTTTACTTGGATCTAATCATTTAAATATTGGTGATTTGTATATAATGGAAGTTGCAGAGTATTGGCCCGTGACACATCCTGTCTGCAAATATAATTGCTTTGGCCTACACAGTGTTGGCATATACAAAGTTGAAGTGACCATATTATTATTATATATTCAACAATATATAATAATATTGATTAGATATTCAATTGCACGGTTGTTTCTATCATATTAAATGTGTCTGTCTGTATGTATGTATGTGTACAAGACTGTGCTGGAAACTTTCTTTGTTCCTCCAGATCTCCACCCTTTTCCACTCTGGTCTCTCCACTGGTAGGCTGACCTGTAAGAACTACATCAGTGGTCTCCCTTGTCCACTGGCTTCTAGGTAGGTTCAGCCAATAGGGTACATCAGCAGGAGATGGGAGAGAGGGGACAGCAAAGACTTTAAAGTATTTATTCCCCATACCTTTCCCTAAAGTGGTCACTGTGAGAGGAAGTGGGCTGCATCCTGTGACCAGACTTAAGAAGGGTAAGGCCCTTGTTCTTACTAGCCCCAGGGAATTGCATCACTATGGTTTCCCAGCATCCTACTCATACCTTTGTAAATAGTCCCTTTATTAAGATCTCTTCAAATTACTCATTATGAGTGTCTTATGTTACCTGTCCTGACCCTCTGATTGATCTGCTCCCCAGCTTTAATATCCTCCTTCTTCTAGTCAACTTCCTTCTTCTCTTGGGATTGTAAAATATATGCCCATTTCATACTGCCTCACTGCAACAACCACACCAGGACCATGGTGGGCCAATTGTATTAATACTCCCCTGTTGGAGTAATGATTAGTTCATATGGTGAAGCTGCAATCTAAGCTAGAGAGTAGGGATTCTTCACGCAGAGCTTCCCAAACTAGAGATAAAGTTTGCCCTCTTCTTCTTGAACCAGAAACTGTTGATTGTAACCTTGCTGCTCTCTGTGGCTGTCTTCCCTATTTTCAAGTAGAGCATTCTGTAGGATGGAGCTCAGCAGAGACAACTAGGAATGAATGAGAGACAGATGACATTAAGAAGAGGCTTCTGGAGTCATTGTGCCCAGTTCCAAACTCTGAGCTCCTAGTCCCTACAGCTCTCTTCTATAATTGCCTTCACCATCGTGTGAACAAATATACTGTATTTTCTTTTTGCTTGAACTAACTGGAGTTTCTGCCACACGCAACTAAAAAAAAGGGCTGATTAAAACAATGGCAAAAACTTTGCAGACTAATATGTTTGTAATATTTGAATCCAATAGTTTTGAAGAATTCAGTGATACCAGCAAGAAATGCACTAGAAAAGTCCTGATCCATATAGACACCAAAATCTATGGGACTTTTTATTACCAGGAGCCTTCAGAAAGCCTCTATTGAAATTCAATTTGCTTTAGGACATATTTTGGACATATTCCTAGTCCAGATTATTTCCCAGAGGGAAAAATGGCTGGATTGGGAGAGGGGGGATATCAATGGAATGTGCAGATAGGGGACAGTTTTCATTTCTCTCGTTTTAAATTAGCAAGTATGGTTAGGTATCAATGATTAATAGCCGTGTTTTGGTTTTACCAGTCATTGTGGAATTTTACATATTTATTTTTTTGGTTGAAGAGAGTCTAAATGAATATTAGGTAGAATAATAGAATAAAATTTATTTTTCCTAAACAGAGTACTTTTCTTCTGTAAGTGTGACGCTGTGTGGATTGAAGAAATGTACAAAGGCAGCACAAAAGACAAATGGGGCGTATACTCCATTACAATAATTTGCTATGTGCTAACAATACCCACTTCTCTGGCAGTACCATTGTGAGGTTAACAAACAAAGCCCTTGAAAAGAGAGGAAATGGTCCTAACAAATATTAATAATAGTTTACCTTCCTACATTTTGAAGTAGTAAGCCAACACAACTCACTACTTTTTTTGTACTTATCAAAGCACATCTTTTACTAAAATTCTAAGTTTGATTTTAGAGCATTTATATCATTACTGATATAGTAGGTCTCTGAAGGACTGGGTACACTGAAATAAGAGTTTATAATATTAACAATGAACATTATTAAAACACTATAACAGAAAAGAAAAGATCAAGAAACAACCACAAAGTTAGGTTGAAGAACATTGAAAAAATATTCCCCAAGAGGAGGGTGGGCAACTTGGATTCCCCAAATCTAGGTTGTCCTCAATCTACCAACTGCTGTTTTACTCCCAGAACAAATATTTGTGAATTCATTTGGAACTTAGAAGAAAATATTCCTATGGAAACACTGTTACAAATGGCAGTTAGGTTTCTAGCAGGACTTGTAAGCCTACTAACCCTCATGTAGCTGAATGGAAGAACTCTAGTTCCCTGTTGTTCCTGAGAGAAAACAGCAACATTCCAACCTGCAATCCAGGATGCTGAAATATCTCCCTAATTCCCAGACCGCCATCCACCACAACCCCACAGTTTGGAAAGTAGGAGTGGAATCCTCTGGTGTCCTCTCCTACTGGGCCAAGAGAGAAAAAGAATTCCTTCCCTCATGGTGACAAAAGAAAGAAGAATTCTCAGGTAGCCAATGTTAACAGGAAGGAGACAGTGACTCCCATTTGAGGAATGTTCATAAGTTCGTTTTCAGGGCTTGGGAAGTGCCCACATCCAGGTACTTGCTTCATTTTCTTTCACAATGAGTTTGTCATTGCTGCTCTATGTTTGGTTTAGTTTAATAGAAATAGCTGTGTTACTCTTCAATCATGAGAGGTAGCAGGTGTTTTGAATCTTCTTCTTTGTGGGCAAATAATAGAATCTATAAATCCCAGGCTACTTCCCTTCCTTTGCCCTTTGTCCTCGGTAGAGCCTCAAAGGGCAAGTCACTCTTGACCTGAGGTGCAACTTGAACTGAGGTGCCAGAAACCACACACAGATTCTAACAGCTACCTCACGGGATTCTCTGATGACATAACCTAAACACAGTCTCTTTTACATTATTTCAATAACTAAAGCCAGAGATAACTCTGACATACACTGAAAAAAAATTAAGCCTCAAAAGCCTTTCTTTTTTCCTTAAAAAACATTAGCATGCAAATGAGTTAGCTAGTAGTCACGAATAATTTTTTTTGCTGCAAAATTATCGGTTAATTATACCAATTATCGCATTCTTAGCCTACCAGACCATGCTTTGATCATCCAGAGACAGAAATGTTTCTTGGAACCAATCCATGGGGCAACAAACAGAGTCGGTTTGGATTGTTCTTTCTGAAAACCATGTTGCCAGTAGTGCTCATCATCATTGCTGACCACTGAGGCTTGGTATGAATCCAGAAAGAATGGTTACAGCACGCCATGAAGAGTTTTTAGGAGATGAGTCCTTACTTGGCAACTCTTCCTTCTAAAACATTCATAAAAACAAGTAATCGCCACATAACCATGGACTCTCTGACACAGAGTTATCACTCGTATCTTTCAGAATACTGGAAATTCTGACTATATGGGTATGCACACATTTAAGTGATAAAAAGCCTTTCTCCATTTTAGAGCACCCTTTCCTATGCACTGTATTACATTGCATATTGCCATACTGAGGACAACCTAATAAGAATTATGTATGAAGAAGCTAAGAAATATCTACGGAGTTACCAAAATGTTTACATATCTATCATTTGGTTGATATTAATAATTAAAGGTTCTTCCAAACCACATGTGTACTTTACGTTTGAAAATGTCCAGGGATGATCTGTCATTAAAATAATCACCATTCAGAAAAGTTTTCTCCAGGTAGGTCAAAGCTTAGTGAACTATTAAAGCAACATAAGCTTGAAGTGGAATTGTCAAGATTGTACTAGACAATATGATAGTAACATTAAATGTACCTTAAAAAATAACTTAAAATATATTTACATTCTATCATTTGCCAGTGTCTCTATTACCTTTGAATTAATTAAAAACTTGATGACTATTGATGTTCACTATGCCAAAAGTTTTTCTGACTCCCTGTATTCACTGTATTATAAATGTACCCAATCATTACATTGTGGTTTTAAACAATTTGATACCACAAACTACTGTAGATTTTTAACTCTGATGATTTTTTCCCTCTCACAGTTTTGGTACAAACATTCTATTTATGGTAGGGCATGGTAATTCAGGTTAGGGGCAGGTTGTAACAAGAACCGTCTGTCCTTTTCCCCTTCTGAGTCCTTCTGTCATGATTAATTGTTGTTACAAAAAAAAGAAAGGTATGCCACCTCTTTGCTGGTGCTTTGCAAAAGGTTAGCAGTTATTGCCTTCTTTTAGAGTAATGGTGTTAAAATATTATGTAGTTTGTTCTCTGTGGCACTAAACACCAATCTTTGCCATTGAGGTTTCAAAGCCTTCCGGTAGACTGTGAGACACAGGTGGAAGCCACGTTTGTTAATGTTAGAGTCTAACAAAATGGAGACAAAATTTAAATGGTTAGATAAGAATGTTCTACTTTGTATTAAGCATCTCAGATGTCTGCCTTGTAGGGAATAAAAAAAAAACCAAGAAAAAATTATACATACCATGTTTACACTGATAAAAATGAGCTTCTAAAGAGTATGAGAAAAATGCTGGGGCTGGCCTGTTGGTATAGTGGTTAAGTTTGCGTGCTCTGCTTCTGCAGCCCGGGGTTCGCTGGTTCGGATCCTGGGTGCAGACCTACACACCGATCATCAAGCCATGCTGAGGCGGCATCCCACATAAAGCAACTAGAAGGATGTACAACTATGACATACAACTATCTACTGGGGCTTTGGGGAGAAAAAAAAGGAAAAAAGGAGGAAGATTGGCAACAGATGTTAGCTCAAGGCCAATCTTCCTCAAAAAAAAAAAAATGCTGATATTGCATCAAGTTGTATCAATGTTTGATAGAAAATAAGTTAAAATCATAAACCCATCACCATACAGATGGATAAAAACTAGACTATTGGTAGTGAATATGATATACTCTATACAGAAACTGATATATAATAACGTATATATTTATATTTATATATTGTGTAAAACTGAAATTTACACAATGGTATAAGCCAATATGACCTCAATAAAAGAATTTTAAAAAAACATAAATTCACATTTCCTAAAGACTTCTGCCATTGCTTAATTTCAAAAGCATCCCAAGAGAAAGTGAAAGGGTTGAGAGCTAGGATTTAATTTTTTATTAGAAGAAAATGCATTCTAGGAGGGACCAATGGGAGGTAATCCAGGAGATGAAAGGTCTGCTCAGAGATGTTGGGTTATTAGTCCTGAAGAGGTGATTCCCAAAGGATCTACTTCAGTTCAAGTGAAAGATTCACCAAGTGGTATTATAATACTCAAAAATGCTGCCTAGTTAATTACTCAACCAGCATTTATTAAGCACCTTCTATGTATCCAGAACTGGATGTAGAGAAGGGGAAGAAGATGCAAAAGTGATGGAGAATATTGTTGCTGTTGTTTTTAATCATCAAGGAACTTTAATCTAGTTGGGAAACTCAGACATGAAGCCCAGAACAACCAAGGAATAGAGACAGCCTCTAGTAATGTGATTTGAGGGGTCACAAAGGCTCCCTCTTTCCCAGAACACCCCTTCCCTTTGTTTGCCAATATTTATGAAGTCCTCCCTATTAGAGCCATCCTTCAAATTCAGGCTTTCTATTTAGGTAAAGATGTGGAACACACACACACACACACACACACACACACATGCACACTCACACACACAGTCCCTATAATGCCCCTGTTACAATATACATATGTTACTTAGAAGGGCTCATACAGTTATCAAATAACATTTCAGTCTTGGCGTAATGCAAAACAGGGTTCTGAGGTAATGAGATATAAAACATGAAACAAAAATGTAGGTAAAGAAGGAAAAACAGAATGGTCCAGAATATAATATGGGAAGTAGCTAGGGGAAGGGGAATTATGAAATGGATAAAGTGAGTTTAAACAACAGGTCTAGACTGTAGGGGCATTTCAATGCCAGTGTGATAAAGCTAGACTTTTACTTATGAAGAATTAAAAGCCAAGAGAGGTGATTACTAAGAAGAAAGTGTTAGTATTCTGGCAATAGTCTTCAGACTGGATCAGAAGAGATGGAGACTGGAATCAGGGAGATCAATGAGGAGGCTATTGACTACTTCAGGAATATAGAGACAAAATACCTGAATTAAGTGAAGTTATAATAAAAATAATATTTTGAATAAATATAAGCTATAGTAGCAGATTGGATATGACAACTGAGGGAAAGAAAGGCAATAACTCCCAAGTTTTAATGTTAATTTACTGGAAACTGGTGATGGCATTGAAAGATATAGGGACACTGGAAGAGATACCTCCTTTGGCTGCTGGTGGCAGTATGGAGAAATGGAGAAACTGGTGAGTGTTACTTTAAACACTTTTAGTCACACAATCAACTGGACATTTCCTTTTGCTTTATAACCAAGGACTGGATTTTTGGTGAGATATAGGCAAAAGAAACATGAATCTGCAAGTCACAAAGAATTGAAGACTTGAGGGTGAATGACGAAGAAGAGCAGGGAGCCAAGGATAAGTTTTCTTAGAATGTTCCAAATTGGTGGGAAAGAACAGAGTCATCATACCTAAGAGGAATTGGATAATCAGGGAAGTAGAAGGAAAGAGGAAGAGAGAGCTGTAAGAAGGATGAGATGATCAGTGGTATGAAATGGTGGTCTAAAACATTAGTTTTTTCCTTATCCTCAAATGATTGTCTAGCTGGATGTAGAATTCTGACATAGATTTTCTCTTAGTACAGTCATATATTGATTAACGACGGGGATATGTTCTGAGAAATGTGTCCTTAGGTGATTTTATCATTGTGCAAACATTGTAGAGTGTACACAAACCTAGATGGTAGAGCCTACTACACACCTAAGCTATCTGGTACTAATCTTATGGGACCACTGTCATATATGGGTTCTGTTGTTGACCGAAACATCGTTATGCAGTGCATGACTGTACTTTAAAATTATTCCATTGTCTTTTTTTTTTTTTTTTGTGACAAAGATCAGCCCTGAGCTAACATCCATGCTAATCCTCCTCTTTTTGCTGAGGAAGACCGACTCTGAGCTAACATCTATTGCCAATCCTCCTCCTTTTGTTTTTTTTCCCCAAAGCCCCAGTAGATAGTTGTATGTCGTAGTTGCACATCCTTCTAATTGCTGTATGTGGGACGCGGCCTCAGCATGGCCGGAGAAGCGGTGCGTCGGTGCGCGCCCAGGATCCGAACCCGGGCCGCCAGTAGCAGAGCGCATGCACTTAACCACTAAGCCACGGGTCCGGCCCCTCCACTGTCTTTTGACTTCTGTTGTTACTGTTAAAAAGTCTGGTGTCATCCCAATTACCATTCCTTTGTCAGTAATTTGTCTTTTTCACTAATTACTTTTGAACTATTCTCTTTGTCTTTGTTCTGAAATCTCACTAAAATGTGTGTTTTTATTTATACTGCTTAGGACTCACTGTGAATCATGAATCTGAGGATTATGTCTTTTAGTAATTCTAAAAATTTTTCAGATAGTATCACTTTAAATGTTGCATTTCCCCCATTCTCTGGATTCTCTTTCTTAAGAGACCCAAAAGTTTTATAAGAGTTGCTTTAAGTTAGATCTTCTTATTTTCTTCTCCATCCCAATTTACCTTTCTTTTATATTTTTCATCTCTTCTATCCAAGTTATAGTACAGATAATTTCCTCAGACCTAACTTACAGTTTATCAAGTCTCACTTCTGCTCTTTAACTTTTCTATTGATATTTCATTTCAATTACTTTTGTTTTTTATTTATAGAAGTTCTATTTAATTATATTTTCAAATATATATGTTGGTTTTTCATGGACTTTTATTATTTTCCCATATTTCAGAGTTTTATATGCCCTTAATCACATTGTATTTATTTTATAGTCCTTATCCAATAGTTCTATTATCTGAAGGTCTTGGGAAACCTAATCCTCATAATTGTTGTGTCTGCTGATTCTCACACGTGGTGAACTGTTTCCTTGTGTGCTTTGTGTTTAGGAATGTGTGTTCACCTCCAGCAAGGGAATCTCTCACAGCCTGGGCTAACAAGGTGTCCCTTGAGAACAGTTTTTATGTTTGCTTCTTCCAGGAGCCTTAGGGTTATTGCAGGACAGGACCAATTTTTATATCAATTTTTTTACTTACAAGTTCTTGGTCCAAGCAGATAGTGTAAATCAGCATTTAGCAAACCACCATCTTCTTTTGTAAATAAAGTTTTATTGAAACACAAAACATGCCCGTTTGTTTACATAGTGTCCATAGCAGCTTTCATTCTACAGTGGCACAGCTGAATAGTTGCAACAAGAGACTTTATGGCACACGAAACTAATAATATTTGCTGTCTGGCCCTAAGGAAAATGTTTGTGAAACTCTGGTATAAATTCAAATCCTAAACCAGAGTAAGAGCTGGTAGAAGGTTATAGATTCTCAGGGGAGAGACTATTTCCTTCCACCCACAGTCCAAGCTGACAAGTTTCTCTGTTGACTCCATGTGCTAGTAGGGAGGTTGCGTTTTTTTTTTAAATAATAGCCCATACATTCACTAAGGACATAGCTTTTTAAGGGTCCTGAGTTCATTCAGATTTATTGATTCTAACCCTCTATCTTGCATAAGCCCAGAGACTAAAGCCTCATCTCCTGAGGGCATTTAAATCCAAATTCCTCAATCTAGGAAAGCACATTTTCCTGCCACACCAGCACTCCCTCCATAGGATGGCAGCCCCATAACTCCTATACTAACTCCTCATTTTTGTCTCCTGCAGGTATCACTTACAAATAAGCTATGTATTAGTTTTTTTCCCCAGCAAAATGGGTGTTTTGTAGCAAAATATTACTCAAGTTATGTCATATGTCATATATTTGGGACTTGAAAGGTGTGTAAAATGTAAGTGGAATCTTGAAGGACTGAAAAATTAAAAATTTTACTAAAACAATTATAAGATTTTGAATAAAACTATTTATGTGGAATCAAAAAGGTGGAAACTATTTAGGAAAATTGAGAAAGAAGTAGGCAATGAGGGAAGTAAAGATACATACATGGCCACTAATGGCTGGAGGCCAGGTAGCAGAAAAGACTCTGATATCAGACTTGCCTCAATTTGAATCCTACCTATGTGACACTTAGAAAAGTTATTTAACTTCTCATGACCTCTTTTTCCTTATCTGTAAAATGAGGATAATAAGGCCAACCTATAGCAAAATCTTAAGACATGATCCTTGCAATTAATGTGAATATATTGCAATGTCTTTATAATGTTATTCACTCTGTAGATTACCTCTTTCCTGCTTTGAAGGAAGGAAAGAACCAAATTTAACATGTGGCATATATAACAGCAAATATTTCTAGCTGAATTTAGCCATTGTCATTGTTTCCATGGCAACTACCTTACTCTGAGAAGAGGGCCAAAACACATAAAGATGCTATAAAAGATTTATAGTCACTTGTTTGGGATGATCTTCATAACTCTCAGAGTTATGAGGGAAGGAGTTATCCCAAACATGTGGTCATAAAAACTTAAAGGAGTTATCAGCTATTTCCCTTGGGAAACTATTTAGTAATTTTTAATTGTTTAATAATCTGGTCTCGTTTTTAACCATGCCTGCACAACTGTCCTAGAAAGTTATCAGATTGGTGTAAGTAATTTGTCAGAGTATACTCATTAGGTTGACATTAAGAAGGGAAAAATTAGCCAGGAAATATGGTGTGAGGAAAAAGGAGATGCTCAGGTTTGGAAAAGGAAGGCAGGATGTTGGCTCTGATTGTGGGGTCTGGGAGATGTGGTGCAGCCTCAGTAGCACCATAATTGTGGGGAGGGGTGGAGGGGAGAACTCCTATCATAGGCATAGTGCAGTTCAATGTTATTCCAATTATATGAGTGGTATACAACCAGTGTGAAGGCTTTGTTTGTATCTTATTTATTCAGATGTAGCATTTTTTTCCCCACTAAAGAAAGCAATAACTCATTTCTCCAAGAAATTCTTTAGCTCAGCTTTGTTTCCAAATCCACTATTTTCAAGCAATCTTTCCTGATGTGACTTTTCAGAAACTCACAGAAGACAACACAAATCAATTTCCCAAGTGAGTTTTCTATATCTTACAGTGTTTTCATCAGTCAACAGTTTTATTTCTTAAAATCTTAGACTTGTTTTGAATTAGAACAGAACCTATTCAATTATAGTAAATATAGGGATGCAAATTCCCTTTGGTTATATATTTTAAATGATTTCTAAACACATAATTAACATGATATAACTTCATTTCCAACCATGCCAAAAGAAAAAGGAAAGCAATATAGTGAATACAAATACCCTCAATCTTTAGGAAGCTTATGTTCTATAAAGAAAAATAGCTTTAAAAAATTGACTAAATGGATAAATATATCAAAAATCTCAATTTTATTTACTATGAAAAGCTGATGAAAAGACATTCTTCCTCACAGTAGGAAACTTAGGTTATGATGAACTTGTCTAGAGATATCCAGGACATTTACTTAGAAGGTAGAGAGTAGATTCCACTCCACCCCACCCCTCCTTCTCCAAAATAGATGCTGTAACTGGGTCTCTATTCATCGTCAAATATTCAAAATCAGCTGTCAGTTTGCTGCAGATTGAATATTTGTGTGTCCCCCGCCCCCATTCATATATTAAAACCTAATCCCCAATGTAAGGATATTTGGAGGTGGAGCCTTTGGGATTAATTAGGTCATGAGGGTGGAGCCCTTATGAGTGGGGCCCTCATAAAAGAGGCCCCAGAGAGATCTCTGGCCCCTTCCACCATGTGAGGACACAGTGAGAAGATAGCCATCTATGAGCTGGGATGTGGGCTCTCACCAGACACCCAATCTACTGGTGACTCGATCTTGGACTTCCTAGCCTCTAAAACTGTGAGAAATAGATGTCTGTTGTTTATAAGCCATGCGATCTATGGCATTTTGTTATAGTAGCCTGAAAGACTAAGACCGAGTTCTAAAAGAAAATCTGCTTACAGAGGAACTAGTAAGACATTTTTGCTCAGGGGCCTTCCAGAATAAAAGTGTAAGTTGCTCATCACTGTGTTCTAGTGAGCATATCAGTATAGAGGTAGCCTTAAATTTATGTGAGTAGGTATAATTTGAAACACTCTAAAAGGTCCCCTGACCAAAACATCTCAGGAATGTGAAATTCTGTTTGCAAACAACAGCATGCATTATTAATGCAAAGGTATAGGGTCAAACAGAAAACCCAATGTTTACATTATATTAATGTAATTTGAGAGCTAATCAATGCTTCCTTTTATCCCCTCAGTACACATGTGTATCCCTTTCATATGTGGAACTTGATTTGAAAAACCTATATAATTTCACAGGTTAAAGAGAGCAGTTTCAGTAGAATTAGACTAACACATTTTAATGAAAAGGGCTTTAAAACATTATGAATATATATATATTCAGAACTTTTAATGTTTAACATTTAATGTAGTTTTCATAAATTTGAAGGTATTTAATATTTTTCAAAATGATTAACAGAATTTGAGGGAGGAATCCCTAAACATTATGAATTTTAGAGAAAAAGTTAACATGAAAAGCCAATGATGCTTTTTTAAACAATGCTGCCAGTCACCATTTTGGAGTAAGATAAAGAGGAAAAATATTATTCATCTGTATTTCTTTCAAACAAGAAACAATGAAGAATTCTAAGAAGATCACTGACATCAGAAATGTGATTTTCTATAGTAATTCTTTTCTAGCTTACTTGTCATTTTTAAAATTAAAATAGAAGACATAATGGAGGAATTTCTTTTAAACACTAAATTGAGCACTGAGAGAGAATAGCAATGAAGCTACTAATAGATCACTTTGTTTCCCTACAAGTTTCTTTTTTTGAAGATTTTAGAGACAATTCATTTGAAATGTTTTAAAATTTCCTAAGACATTTTTCTGGTTCCACATGATCCTCTCTGCCTTGATAGAATTTGAAGAATGCAAACCCATGACACACCAAGCGTCAATCACTCTATTCTAACCACTGCTCAACCCAATTTTGTTGATTCTAAAATATTCATTGTTGATCTTGCTATTCATTATTTATTCATAAACTCTCATTAATAATACATCATCATAAATTACAAATATCAAAGTTAACACTCTTATGACTGTCTTTTGACATTATCCCTGCAAGTTCCTAAGTAAACAGATAAAAACTAGAGCTTAAGGAAAAAAATTCAATGAAAAAAGACAAGAAAAATACCACCCTCTTAAAGGCAAGTTTATTTATTTCTAGAACACAATGAAGCTAAATAGCCTACCAAGTCAGTCCAGCTCTCAGTACGTTGTAAACCTATTTTTGCTCAGTATCTTCCCTTTTGTTGATCTTTAAAATGAGAGCATTGAAACTTTGCTTTGCAAAGCCACCCTAACATCTTATGCTGCAATTATCTTTGTGAGGTTGAGTCATAAATAGATAAACTTAAACCAAATGGTAATGCCTTGATACATTTTTATCAACTTTTTGGGGGTACAGACCATTTAAAAATGCAATCAGCCTGAATGAACTGAAGAAGCATGGATCGGCAATGTAGACAGTGAATCATGAGCAGTCTTCAAGACTAGTCAAGATAGGTGAGACGCCAAATTTTACACACTCAAAAGGAAAGGGGGAGAACTGTGAGGAAAACCTGGGTTTGGGAACTAGGCATCAGACCCAGGTTTGAGTCTCAGTTAATCTTTTTGAGTGTCAATTTCCTTACCTAAAAAAGGGGGATAGTTAAATCTTTCATATATGTGTAAATACCCTATCCTATCATAATGACTAGCATGTAATAGGTGTTTTAAAATAGTGGCTGAAATTATTAATAAGGAAACATAGTAAACAGCTTAAATTGCTTTAATATCACAACTAAAGTCAATATCTTAGTTTCAAATCCATGTAACCCTTGCTTTCTAGGCCATAGAAGCCTGCCAGGGGACGATCGGATAACTTCAAAGGTAATAAAAATAGCCTCTGGTTTTTAGCTGCTCAGAGTGGAATCACTGAGCCTCTTTCTCTCCTCCAATGAGGTCCCTGGGTGGTCCTGTCTCCTCTTGGCAGCCAGTAAAGTTCCTCCGAGGTCCAGCCTTCTCCACACACACCTAGCCTGCGTCGTTGCTCCTGCAGATGTGGGCTGTGCCTTACCCACTGTTGCTGGGTTCTCTGGTCACTGCCAGCCTCTGCACCACCACTATTTCTAGATGCTAATGTTGATCCCCTCACTCTCAGTGCTGCCAGGCTCCGCTCATCAGCAATAAGACATTTGCAATTTTCCCAGAGGGATGCCCTCAGTTTCCAAAGTGCTCCTGCTATTTCAGCTCTATCTTTTAAGTGTTTAGTTCTCTTGCAAGCCTGTCGTTTTGGTTCAAAGGATTAATGGAGGACCCTGTACCACATCTCTCCCTGCCCACTGTGAACAAGCTTCCCAGGTTACCACAAAGGGCCAGCAGTGTCCCTGGTCTCAGGGTGAGGCAAGTGTCTGTATTTTGGGGTAAGAGGGCTGAGGCCTCTGGGCATCGGGCCTAAGGGTTGTGAGGGGCCAGAGGAGAGAAACACAGGCCTGGGGCCAGCTCCCACAGCTGAGGGCGTGTGGAGTAGTGACATTCTTCCAGCAGAGGCCAAACTTCAGAGCCCCTGCTTTTCTCTGTTGTTTTCTGGCTCTATTCCTTTCTCCCCAACTTGTCCCACATAGTCAGTATATTTAGATATGTTACATATACTGAACACTACTCTATGAAAGGGAATTTGGGTGTAGAATTTACATATGTTTAAGGAATTTCACAGGTGAGTTTATATTAGTTTCTTTACTTTGCACAGGATTAAATCCCAGGAGGATATTGCAGTCTCCACCTCTCTGGTCACCCCCAAAGCCTCTCAGATTTTTAAGTGTTAACAACCCCTTCCAGATACAACTATTTGAAAAATGCTTTATCTTCCTGGTCTACACCATCTTTACCCACTATTCCTTGATCAAGCCACCATTGTTATTGAGTCTCTTCAATGTCTGGGAGAATGAGATTCTTTCCTGTTTAGTTCCTACTTCTAAACATTGGGCTTCTGGTTCCAGCTCCTCTGATAGTAGATTACATCTGCCATAGGACCTGGTCCACTGACACCATCCAAGGCTCAGCTCCACTTTAGTTTCTGATTTGGGCAGCAAGTACCAAGATCCCCAGTGGGAACTTAGTATAAATCCCCTTATTGGACTGACTGGGAAGCTGTGCATCTACTCTCCCCACCAGGCCTCTGAATTGCTGTCCTCTTTGTCCCTCCTGGTAATTGGATTCCTCGCTAAAGTTCCAACTCCTGAGTCCACTTTCTTATCTGATCTGGCTGGTAAAATTGGAAATCTGTCTTGGTCCCTGTCATGGCAACCTCAGAATATACTAGATTCCTACTAGAATAGGAATTTCATGCAGATGAGGTTTGTGAAAGCATACATGGGATATTGGAAAGGAGATAATGTCTGAGCAGGGAGGGGAAACCATCACAGGACTAATTGATGAGACATAGCTGACTGGCTTCCACAAGATGGGGTAAGGGGTTGGAGTGGTCTTCTCCCTTCCCTTGAGAGGTATACAGATGCTGTGCACTTGGCTGTAGGGGCTGACCCTACAGAAATTAGCTTGGCCTACCCAATGCTAGAAATTACTTGGCCTACCCAATGCTGGTGCCTTGCACTCAACAGTCAGGGCCGGCAGGAGGCTTAGACACCCCACCTACAGCAGGATTCACTGTGCTGTGCCCTGTCCACCTGGTGGGACCCTTGCTGTCTCACCTTGGATCTGCACTGGGCCTCAATGTAACTGGAAAGCACTGCCATGCTTGGCCCCTGTGCTTTCTCTCACCCCAAAGAATCTCTGAGGTCAGCCCCTACAGCCAAGTGCACAGCATCTGTATACCTCTCAAGGGAAGGGAGAAGACCACTCCAACCCCTTACCCCATCTTGTGGAAGCCAGTCAGCTATGTCTCATCAATTAGTCCTGTGATGGTTTCCCCTCCCTGCTCAGACATTATCTCCTTTCCAATATCCCATGTATGCTTTCACAAACCTCATCTGCATTTTAAAATCAACTCTTATGAACTTCTACAGTATGTTTAAATATTTGGCCTCATATTTTGTCACTCTTAGATTCACATGCATATTTTAAGATACTGAACCTCAGGAAAACTTGCTCTCTGGGGTCTGTGACAAAGAATAGACTTCAACCCCCAGCCTCTTATAGAATGCCAATGCACAGGGAAGTGTCATCCTGAATTGTATTTGCAACTCTTATGTGTCTACTGACAGCACTCGTCAATCCATACCACTGTCTTTTCTCCCTTTGTTCTTCATTTTATTGAGCTGTCCTGTGACAAATGTCTACATTCATGCTATCCATTTTAAAACATAAACTCTCACAGATTAGGTCTATGTTCAGGATGTATTATTCTGTAAAGTGCCTATCACAATGACATTTGCACTTAGATTTTTTTTTAACTACTGTATTTTCGTTGTAACGATTATCCTAAAATTAAAGTGGGAAGGCAAATTAAAGATATTATTAGCCATTTATGGATCAGCATGTTACTTTATGTAAAACTATAAAGATAATGGGTATGAAAGTGCTTTGTAATATACTATTCAAGTTATTATTTCAGTTATTCTTATATTATTGCATTTTCATAAATGTGCCAGTTAAAATAAAAAGGTATATTGTCCTCTATATTATAATTATGCTTTTAACTAGAAATAAGCCACTCTTAGCCATGCTTCCATTATTTCCTTTATTTTCTTTATCCTGTAATAGCTGTGAATTTCTAGAATGATAGTCATAGAATCATACGCCTAAAAGAGACGTTAAAGCCCTTATCCATTTCTCCGCCTGTAGGCAGAGCTGCCCTTAAACCTGTTCAGACAGATGAAGGCATACACCATTAACAAAATATACAGTGAATGTTTTCCTGATTGTAAATATAAGACATACATTTTTAAAAAGAAGCCCTATATCTTTCCTTCATTAAATATCAAATATTTCTGGTTTAACAATATAAATACTCAGTGATCAAGGGCAAAACAAAACAAACAAAAACTATATTTTCTTTGCTAGTACTTAGCATAAAAACCATCCATTGTGATTTGTAAACTGTTCTTACTGAGGGGTTTTCTGTCTCCACCTACCCTAGCTGCTTCTGTCTGCAACCAGGACATTTGGAAAATAATATAACACCATTAGAAAATGTTCAAAACAACAAAACAAGAATTTTAAAGAAAAAAAAGCCCAAGCCAATACAATGACCACTTTCCACATTATTCTCCTGTAGTTATTAATACATATACTGATTTTTTAAAAATTATAATCATATACTCAGTTTTTTTATGTAACATTACATCGTAAATATTTCCATGTTCTGACACAATACTGATATCTTTCATTTTAATAAATTTATAATATTTCATTAAGGGAATGAACTATTATTGTTTATTTGCTATTACTATATAATAAGACAATAAATATGTTTGGTTACACGGCTTTCTTCAATTGAAGTAGTGTCTTAACCTAAATTTCCAAAAATTAACATTTTCAGCACTTTATTTATAATTTCAAATTACTTTTCCAAAAGATTCTCCTAATTTCTCTACCATCAGCCATGTGTGAGTGCTCTAGCACTGAATGTTTCAGTGATTTTAACTTGCTAAGTTTGGAATAGTTGTCTTTGATGTAATTAATCTTTGGGGAACCAAATAAAAGGAAAAAAAGTCACCTCAGCTGCTGTACACATCAGATCATTAAAAAACTCAGATTAATTTCAGATTATTAGAGAATGATCTAAAATCTTATATCAGATTATCAGTTATAAGATATATTAAAAAGGCAGTCAGGAAATGAGAACTACTGCTCCTTGCCTGCTAACTGCCCCATCTGGACCACTTGCTCTAGAAGCCCTTTGATAAATGTAAGAACTAAACCTCTTAAAGATGATTCTCTCTTTTCTGATTGACTATATTTCTCCCTTGCTGAAAAAAAATCTTCAATGACTCCAACCGTCCATAGATAATTTCCAAATCCTAAGTCCTGGCTCCAAGGCAATAGAAAGGACATATGTACCCCAGTACCCTGAAAGGAACACAGGCCACAGACTCAGAGGACCCGGGTTCAAGTCTTGTGTTTGTGCTAATACTTAACCTTCCAATGTGCTTATCTGCACAG